>NW_022991628.1:1112760-1337760 GCF_902827175.1 Gymnodraco acuticeps
TAGGCTCAACACTATAACATAAAATATCTAATCTAATTTATATTTCTGTTAGCTTAAGATGATTAATAAATGTTTTACCACAGTGTGCAGGAATCTCCTTTAAAGGAAGATATTGAGCTCCTCTCTGATGCAAATATTGTTAAATCTTTTTTCCTTATTTGATACAGTAAACAATAGTGTTATTTACAGAGAATCGTTTAGTGGCCATTCATACTTTTTGACTAATGCCTGGAAGTTACTTTACAGGAAACTGGCCAGGGATGACCCAAAGCCAACTGCATAACCTGACGTTTGGTACAGTGAACACAACGTTTGAGGGTTAACGGCCATGCTGTTAGTGTTGAAACGGTTGTGGTTGTAAATTGTCTGCATTATCTATACACGCATCTGAACGATTTAAAAAAATAGTTACAACAATCGGAGCCTAAGTGAACAATTTAAATAGTTTTTTATTAATAATGATTTTCCATTTGCTTTTATCTAGTTTTCTTGAAACTCATGATGTATACAGCTAGCCTTCAGTGGACAAGAGGACATCAGTGTGTGTGTGTGTGTGTGTCTCGCACACACAGTACACCTCACAGACCTCCACTACACACTGCACAAGCCGCCGTCTGTGCAACGAGAAAACAAAATCGAATAATAATTTAAAAAACCTTTCACACACATAGGCAGACGTGTTCAAACTCGTTTCCTTCTCTAGTAACGCTTGATGTTCCTGAGGACCATGACAGGGAAAAACAGAGAAACAGGAAGTGCAAGCGTGAGAACATATTTATCAGAGGCATGAGGGGCAGAGAAATGTTTTACTTTACCTTTTTTGTCTGGTGTGTTATGATATCTGCATTGCTAACTTAACATTGGCCTTCAAGGTGATTTATGAGTCAAAGTGTATTAGGGGGCTGGCAGTCAATTGGTTTAATCTGTCAAGAAAATGTGTATCTGATGAGGAGCTGTCATGTAAATCTAATGAAAATCTGTTCAAGGTCAATTGAGGAAAACATCCCACATTCTAAAAATATCTCATGTAAGGTTTCATTTTGACCTTTACATTTCCATCTACAGTAGTTTTGGTTGCAGTTTTACGTCCTGTTATTATTCGTCCAAAGGCTGCATAACAAACATGATGACATGGAAACTTGTGTGCGCGTTCACTCTCCTTTTCTCTGAGAAAAAGCACAGCACCCCCCTGTGGTATCAAGTCCTCAATACACCACAGAATATTGCTCCCTTCAGGTCTTAAACGGATTTATCTACTTTTCAAATCAATATGCATTAGCCGAGAAGAGAAAGATTGATCTATTTCCACACCAGTTGAATCCAGAATTATGTTTCCCCTGGCTGGTTCCTTTTGCCTTTTATAAAAAAGATAGAAACTCCTGCCATTCGATTGTCTTACACTCATGCTCCCGCTTTTCTTTTTTATCCAATCACAAAAGCTTTGTTTTATGCAAAGAAAAACAAAGCAAACACATATAGGCAGTGAAACAATCAAAGTATAATGAACAGTTCCTTAATAATAAAAATAATAATTTAAAACTCCTTAAAAAAAAAAAAGAAGAAATGGGAAATGGAAACATCTTATTCAGAGTGCTCTGCCGTGGGTCAGCCACAAGCATCATAACAGTCAAAGTTCCCTTGGATACGTAAATCACACTTTACTTTACAACAACATCATCGTCATTGGTCTCTCATTCGCCTTTTCAGACATTCATGAAAGGACATTTCACACTCATCGTTAAAGAATAAATACAAGTGAGAGAGGGACTCTTTGCACAACAGAGGAAGCAGAACTGAGTCTCAATCGGTCAAACGGCTAAATTGGACTTTTCCCCCCCAATCAGCGAAATTATAGGTCAGAGCGACTTTGTCGATTAGCCGTCAAGGTCAACGGTGTCAGTGCAAGGTATGAACGAAGAATAACCTTTTGAACGTTTCGAGAATCAACCTGCAGGAGCAAAATAAGCCAACGTTTTGCAGTTACACTACGGCAGCCTGGCTGTACTGTAGGTGCAAAAGTAAGACAAGAAGTCACAGGGTAATGGCAGACTACGCATAACACACAAAATATATTTCAGAAAAGTTTGGAGTGTGTAGTTGGAGCATTTATATTACCAGACCTTGCCAAAAACTCACCAAAAAATCCTCCATCAAACTCCACTTTTAAACATCTGAAATAGCGACAGATTAAACCAAAGTCTGACAGGGTCGCAGCAAGCTGGAGCATACATGGTGGATAATGGAGGACTGGTGTCTGACAGGGGGTGCAGCTTGAAGAGAAGGGGTGAAAGGTCACGGAAAAAGAGCGGGAACAGGTTAGAGATATATGAGTTAAAGAGGATTGGGGCGGTTGGCAGACACATGATAAAGGCTTAGAATAAAAGGTGCTAAGCAAAAAGGAGCAATAGACCAAAAGAAGATGGCAGGATGAAGGCGTCAGTTGTTGGACTGCCCTGGATTTTCAAAAATAAAAGCATGTGCTCCCTTGATTTAGGCCTACTTTTCTGGGAACTTCAAGAGGGACAAATGAGAATACAGTAGCTAGAAGCTGAATAAGTCAAGCAGGGATGCATGATATGTCGGGCCGATAAATGATTGGCAGATAATGGAAAACGTATATTATGTATTGTTCCTATACCTAAATTAGTTCATCCTAAAAAGCCCAATTGCTTATGTTTAAATACGTTGACTTGTTCTATTAAAGCCAAGTTTAGAAAGACCTCAACCTCATGAACTTAAATATTTATTTATTTAGATATCTTATGCTTGTTATTCATTTGTATTTTTTTTAATGACACAAATAATGAACATTCATTGTTTTCTTATGTTAAAAATAGTGATTTAGATTTGGTTAGGTGAGATTTAATATCAAGTCATTGTTGCTCTCTACACCTATCAAGCCTTATCCTTTTAAAATACAAACATTTTAAATTATAGATTATTTCATCGTTATCGGCCATAAACAGCAGGGAAGGAATCCATATCGTGCATCCCCAGGAAATAGTCCAACTTAAGAAGAAGTTTGAGAATCTGTGGGCCAGGGCCTGTGAATCTGGGAGGAGAACTCACAGTAAGGCACAGTGCTCTGCTCGTGTGGTAGATAATGCTCATTCACGCTGCTACCTCTGATGACAGCTACTGCAGACAACAGACAAAACATTGATGACGAAGCACATTTCCCCTCTTCTACTGTTCCATTTGAAATGCATCCTCCACCGTGAATGAGTCCCCCACTCCCGCCTTTATATCTTTGGATCTTTCTGCTCTTTTGAATGTGGCAGAACATCCATCTTAGCAACAGAACAAAGTTGAAAACACAAGTCCTCGCTGATCAGGCGATTTGATGCTTTACTATCTTCAGTCATGTCCTCTTCATGTTTTCCACACACACACACACACACACACACACACACACACACACACACACACACACACACACACACACACACACACCACACACCACACACACACACACACACACACACACACACACACACCACACACACACACACACACACACACACACACACACACACACACACACACACACACACACACACACACACACACACACACACACACACACACACACACACACACACACACACACACACACACACACACACACACACGATAGTGTACCTTTAAGGACCAAACCTGCACAATACAGCCGCACAAACATGTAGGCTCAGTAGCTCCATGGTTTTAGCCCAGGATTTAAATCAGATCACTTTGTTTTCCAGCAACTGAAAATGAATTCTGCAGCTTCATTTTTGAGGACTCCCAACAGTTACGATTTGGATTAACGTAAAGCAAAAATAATACCTGATACATCTGCACTATATCAAAAAGAGAAAGCTCTTGCAACAACATAAATTACTAAAGATCAAATTCTCTTAAATATGTAAACAAACACTACAACTTAAATATATTTGGTGTGATGCAGACATATTTAAATACAAAGCTTGGTTTTATATCAGCTCTCCTGTGGTGCGGCTGATTATTGCACTGCAAACGCTGGAGTCCTATTGCACTTCAGTGGATCTTTCATTGGTCTGATTTAACTTCTGTAACTGTCAAAGGCTTTTCCAATCAAATTGTTCCCTTAAACTCAAGCTCTACAGTACGATTGGGAGAATTGGAGACAATAACCCAGAGAAAAACCTTCATAAAGCGAATCTAGGATAGAGAAAAGCTGTTTTAATCACACAGGTTTGTCACTTCTGGCTGATTGTGCAGGTGAAGTCAACGGTAGTGTCTCCAGTCTTTCACAAAACATCAAACAGAGAGACAGTGTAAGTCCTCATAGGTCCCTCTGCTTTCCCACACACACACTTTCTATCCAGGCTCCTTCTCAGCATTCTCAAAGTCTGTTGATATCTGTGGTTTAAAAGTTTTAGCATTCTGAATGCCAGGTGCTCCATTTGTCCACCAGCATCACATGGTGGTTTGACGGACAGGGATGAAGAGGCGTGTCTGTTAGAAAAGGGTGTGGACAGGGGGTGGTGTGGCGTTTTACCAAAGAGACCGGGTTCCTGGGTTTGTGCCTCTCTCTGTTTTGTTTTTTGCTGAGGTCGCGAGAGGAGTTGCCGGGGACGGATAGAGTAATGCTGCGTGTGTGGCGTGCATGAGTTTGCTTTTAGAGATTTTTGAAAGAGTGTTTTGAGGGAATACAATGTGTGTGTGTAAATGTGTTGGCAATTGAGTACGGGTGCAAGGAGTGTGTATGGCTGTTCATTGAAAATGGTTTTCTATTATGGGGACATGGTCCTGCATTCTGCTATCCTGGTCACTTCTTTTCTGTATCTGTGTGTGTGTCTGTGTGTTTGTGTAGATGTAGTGGTCAGCCTGCTCATCACAATTTCTTTTCCCCTGACAGTATGGAGCGGTAGAGCTCCTCGTCCAGCTGCACATAGCAACCTCTCCTGGAATCCAGGAAGTACAGTCTGTCTGACACCACGGTGGGGTCGAAGTTCTCCCGACGCAAGTCCGTCTTCTGAAACTTAAACGTTCCTGAGAAAGAGATGGAGAGATTATGAAGATATTACATTATGCCTCAGAACTGCTTTACCTTACTGTTTCACTGCTTTAAGAAAGTTATACAAATGCACCAATATCTAACATTTGCTCTCACAAAGCAACTTACATGCTCTATTTGAAATGTATTCCTATACAAAGCAGTTTAGTTATACTCATATTATATATGTAGTTATACCCTATATTCTGTGCCTCTGGAAATGTTTTTGGAGAGAGGGACATGTGGACTACCTTGCCTAGCCCCAAAGAAGCACAGAAAATGAAAGGTGGGATGGACCACATTGTTTTCTGACTCCTTATTGGGGCAATTTAAATAAAACTGGAAAGTGTCGGCTAAATTGTATTGTAAAATAAAACTAGCTAAAAAGGTTTGAGGTTTATTTTTAGAAAACCCTTTAATACCAGCCTGTTTTCAAAATTGCACAGAAATAAAACTGTTCGCTTCGGAAAATGTCATTTTTTACCTGTCTTGTCGACCTCTGGCAGGAAGCGAAGGAACACAGGTCTGGCGTACGGAGGGATAGCTTTGTCCATGTCCTTCACAAACTTCTCCAGGTCAGTGGAGTGAGATGGATCGGCGATGGCGGCCATTCCAGCCTTTCCCTCTGCTCCTGTGCACACAGACAGCGGGGGGGATTAGATCTGTGGACTGCTGAGGTTCAAGGTCACACATATGCTTTTGTTTGGGCCGTAAAGCCTGGGCTTAACCCTCCTCATGACTTCAAACCGGATCTTACTTCCCCTCATGTACTGCTAGTTCTTAAAGACATTGTGAACAAATGAGAGTTTTTGCAAGGCACAATTGCCTAGCTTGGTTCTCTGTAAAAACTGATTTATATTCTCTATTTATTACTCTTATTTATCAAAACAATTACTATTTTAAACATACTTCTAAAAACGGAAGGGTCATGTACAGAGCTAAGCATAATTGAAATATACTCTCTAGACATATCACACAAGGAAACAGCTCAATTTGATTGAACTTTTTTAGTAAAAATGCATCTTTTCATATACAAATGTGTACTTTAGAAACATGTTATGAACATAAAACTAAATTTAATGATGACAAAAGCCCATATCTTTACCGTAGGCATGTCTACAGTATCGAAATGTACAGTTTTATTTGGATAAAAGTGTCACCCAATATAATGTAATGAAATGTAAAAGGTTTTGTGGCTGAGACCCAAGTTTGTGGACTGAAATAGTGAGTGAAACTGAAAACTTTTATGCATTTGGATTTGAGGATGAAATGGACCATACCCTTAATCGCAATGAGTTCGAAAAACTCGAGAGAAACAGATTATTGACTATTGAATTACCAGGAGTGGTCTTGTCAGTGTGTGTGTGTTGTGTCATTTTATGGTTATGGGATGTTAGTCATCACATTGCATTCCCCATGTAGAGTCTGTTTTGTGGACACCAGGGAGAACAGCTGCTGCGATGCTGTAGCTAATGTGGATCCCAATAACCTAAAACACTAATGCTCTTGTTGAACATCTGTTTGTGTGTTAGTGGTATTGCTCTTGCTAATCGACACCATGCATACTAGGATCTGCCCTTGTGGTTTAATAACGTTTATCTCTTAAATAATATCTAATCTAATCACAGTGGCTGAAAAGTGCCATCTGTATGTTGCTCTTGCACAGCCTCAACCACAGCTCAGCTTTATATGTAATGACCTTACAAAATTGTATAATTCATGTCCCAATAAATGAAGAGTAAGCCAAGACCCTGCAGCTGTGATAGTATTAAACACAGCATGGTGCTTGTGAAATATCTGCTCAGTATTCCATCCATCTTCCTTTACACACTGCAGTGACCTATTTATTGGGCCCACTCATGCACAGCTCCAAAACCAAAACAACAACTTTCTTCAGAAACATATTGAGGAAAATCTCAAAAAAAGAATACATAACAAAGCATGCATGAATACGGATTTTTACCTGGTACTTCCACGCCATAGACAACTACATCCTTCATGTCTAGCAGCCTGCTGAGAGTCCCCTCCACCTCTGTTGTTGACACGTTCTCTCCCTTCCAGCGGAAAGTGTCTCCTGTGCGATCTTTGAAGAACATGGAGCCGTAGTCGTCCATGATCAACACATCACCTGTTAATAAGAGGGCAGAAGATTGTATTCATTTAGTCAGTCAGCATAGGATTAAGGTAAAAGTTTGCTGTGTGTGTGTGTGTGTGTGTGACTCTAACCAGAGAGATAGGCACTGTCCCCCTTCTTGAAAACACTTTGAGCAATCTTCTTGCTGGTTGCTGATTGGTTGACGTAACCATCAAACCTCCGGAGAGGGTCATTCTGGATGATCCGGCCCACAAGCTGCCCAGGTTCACCTACAGGGAGAGGAAGAGGACGACAGAATAATTTATGAATGGCAATTATTATGGCTTATCAAATGACCATCATCACACATGAAGCACAGTCAGGAGGTAAGAAAACAAGGTGATATTTTGGCAGTATTAGATATGAAATGTTATTATATAATCTGATAGATATCAGTATATGGAATTTTTTACATTTAAGATTTCCAAGTGTAAAACTGGTAAGTGTGTATATAGAGTAAACCTACCGGGTTTACAGGGAATACAGACGCCATCAGGTCCCCTAATGAGCTCCATTGTCTCCTCGTCCACCCTCACCAGTCTGATGGGGTAGATGAAGGGCAGAATGCGACTGTTGAAGCCACACGCTCCAACCTAGAGCACAGACAAAAAGGTATCAACAAAGCAAAACTAGTTTAAACCGGCCACAAAGCTGCAGTGCAATGTTAACAAATGGATATCAATAACGACATGTTTAAGAGTATTTCAGAGCAGAACAGATAAGAAAAGCCTCAGAACATAATGTGAACAGGTGGGGTGGAGGAAATTGGAAATATTTCCAAAGAGGGTATTTTGCTACAGTTACAACAAAGAAAATATTTATCTGGTCAGAGCTGAATTTGTTTCTTCCTTCCCACCTTGTTGTCAAAGTTCCCCAGGCTGCAGTTGCACTCTGTTGCTCCGTAGAACTCTGCGATCAGCGGGATATTGAAGCGGTTCATGAACTCCTCCCATATGGACTGGCGCAGGCCGTTGCCGAGTGCCATGCGCACCTGATGCTGTTTCTCCATGTCCCGGACCGGCTGGTTCAGCAGGTAGCGGCAGATTTCACCAATGTACTGCACAATCTGGAGGAGAGTGGATCAAAATGGGATGGAGAAAAAACAAGTTTAGTGACGAGACGGAATACAGAGAAGAACTACTGATTTAATTCCAAGATTACAATAAATAAAAGTGGATTCAAAAGGAATTAACTGGAGAATAACATTAAATCTTGACACTATTTTTAAGGAAATTGACAGGGAATACGTTTTATTAGCACCACTGTGAGATTGTGGTGCGCTGCTTTGCCATTAAATCTGAGGTAGTGAATCGTAATCCACAAAATACTTACGGTGCACTTGTATTTGGCACAATCGTCCCAGAAACGTGAGGCGGAGAACTTCTTTCTGATGACTACAGTCATGCCATGGATTATACACTGGCCCACTCCCACAATGTTACCTGTGGAGAAAAGGAATAAAACATGTTCTAGCTTTCACACGGAAACATCAGAAGAAGTCAAGAACACTGATGGGAAAATTCACAAAACGCTTAAACTGCACAAATAAGACAAAAAGCAACTGTTTAATTCTTAAAAGGTGACACATTTGCAGTTTGTATTATGAACTTTAATCATAAGCAGTTATATTTATACCTGCAGAGTGGTAGAGTGGAAGGCAATCATAGAGCACATCGTCTGAAGTCATCCTAAAGCCATAATATACCAAAGCTGCCATGCGGTAGTACCTGAAAAGCAGGTGAGGAAGGGCAAGGGAAGAAAGGGAAACAAGTTGAAACAAAGCCAACAAGTCTCTTCAATTCTCTTTGAACAGTTGTAATGCTATGAAAGTACATGACAGTGACATGGATCAACAAAGAGAGCAGCTGCAGTCCCTGTGTGTCCTCCTACCTGCTGTGCACAACAATAGCAGCTTTAGGCATCCCAGTGGTTCCCGACGTGTAGATGTAGAACAGGCGATCTGAAACAAAGAGTAGGGGGACAGTGAGCTAAAAAGACAACAACCAAATGACCCTCAACTCATTCTGGCTGGTTAGCAACTTATAGATGCAGATTCAAGAAGAATCCCATTTTGAAGGTTGTTATTACTATTACGTCCGGGGATTCAGTGCAATACAAATTGGCAATATATCCAGTTAGGATTGCACTAGAAAGGTGCACTTAGTAGAGTGCAGAGCTCCACCAAGTGTGTCTCCCTCTCCCAAACAAATAGGAGTTGAATTTCAATCAATGGTCCCTCCCAGCCCCTTACAGTCAAATGCCAATACAAATGAAGATAACGAAAATGGGGATTTATGAATCTTGTATTGTGCCTAACTTTAGTGGGTTGGAACATATTGGGTATGGGTTCAATCTGCAGAGGCTCAGGTTCAATATGAGAACACACTTTCTATGGATGTCAGGTTTTTTTAAAGGCCAAAATGTGGTATAAAACAGAAAAGTAAGTCTTTCTTTAGACTTTGAAGAAATTGCCGATCATAAGAACCAGGGGAGGTTGTTTGGCATACAATCATAAATGAACACAACTAGGCTAATGAGTCGGTAGTGTGTGAGATTATCTGTGCACAGACAGTCAGATATACAGGATAAAATGCATGATCACCCCACAGGCCACCTGGCTAAGATAATAAACTCAGAAGAATGCAATGTCAACTGGATTATGTTGGCTAGGAGCTATCTTAATTCACATACAATATTGAAACCCTCACTGAGTGGGTTGCTTGGCATAAGTAAATCAGCTGTGTAGGTGAACATAAGGTGAGAGCATGAACAAACGTTACAGGTTATATATATATAGGTTTTATAGTTGCCTGTGGCTGTCAGTGATAACATAGTTTAGTGTTTAGGGGCTAAAGTGAGGGTGCAGGTGGGACTAGATTCATGGAGTAAGAGTTCACCAATCTGCTTTGTGGATAGAAAAATGTAAGATGCTAAACAATGGGGACAAAAATGATAAAATAATATATCTTGCCACATTAGGTTATCGAAAATCTGAATCCAGGTTTTTCCTGTCAGGTTATTTGTATGCTGTACAAATTGTGGAGCCCTTTAAAGCCAATGTGAGAGATAAATGAAATGACCAACTATTACTAATATCGTCAATTCCATTTGTTCTCCTATTAATAAATGTTGCCTTAATCTCAGGTGATGAGACACTAATAACTGTAACTAAGTAACGAGTGGAGAATTCTGGTTAACAACAACTTTTCTTACTAGTTTATCAGATTCAGCAACATAACACTGACACTATTATTAATACACCGTCTTAATGAAAAAGTTAAAGTGTGTAAGAGTTTCATTTCCAGTATGAGGGATTGAGTAATGGCTTTGCCAGAAAAGTGTTAATCATCACTTATCAACTGGTCTGTGCTGCCATACTTTCAGTAAATGCAAAAAAAGGTTTTGGACACTTCTGTGTTGTGTAGGTTAGAGTAGAGAGAGTTTTCATTATTGATGACCAGGACATCTAAACTAATATTATTTAAAATGACTCCCAGAAGCATCGGAAAAATGTTAAATCACTTTTAAATGTTGGGGACTCACCTGTGAAGCAGCGTTGCGGCCGGCTGGGCAGGTGAGTTGGGGCGGCGTCCAGCAGCGGCTCCAGGCACTCGGTTCCCTGAGGGACACGCTTGGGGTCCCAGTCTCCGGAGCAAAACATCTGCACCTTCTTCCCCATTGAACTGTGGACCCCAGAGACCGCTGTAAGAACAAGAGGAACACATAAGAGTTAGTTGTGTCATTTCACTAGCCTAATTGAACAGGACTTTATGTGGTACGAATTTTAAGCACCACAAACCTGGAGTACTTTGCTTTGAAAGAGAGGAAAGATAGAAGACAAGGAATAGGGGTATAGATTAGGTTAAAATAACTTGGGTTGTCCGTTGCAAGGTGGGGGTGAGAGAAAGAAAAGAGAAATCTTATGAATATGACTGAGCAAAGCAGAACACATTTGAAACAGCGACAATATTTCCCCCTGAAAGAAAGACAGTTTGTCTTGATTTAAAAGGCTTATTTCATGCTGGCTCAGTACTAATGCTGCTGGCCAGCTCTGTAGCAAAGAGCCTGTATTTTCAATTACTTAATGGCATAAAAGCCCATGAAAAGTCCAGGATCCAAATACTGATCCATCAATCCCAGGGTGGTCAGCTCAAAACTCATTCACCCTTATAGCTGTTGAGATCAGGGCTTTTCAGATTGGGCAGGGACCCAAAAGGAGAGTCGTGGGGAGATTGAAATAGATCCCTAATTTATGTTTGACCATTCAACTGAGCTGCTGCAATGCTACTTTAGCAGTGGCTTCCAAGTCTAATGAATACGAGCCATGTTTAATAATACACTGCGGGGAAGTAGATCGGTATGGATGAATATTAGGGCCAGGCATAATGGAAAAGGAGAGGAGGGGATACATTGAAAATGGGAATACATTGAAAATGTAAATTAAAATACTAGCAAGAGCGTATATACAGTATATTGAATGTTTGATTTTATTCTCCAAAAGCTTGATACAAATAAATCTTCTAAAATGTTTATGCCTGACCCTTCTGCTCTTTTGTAGGTTTAGACACTAGGACAGGCAATTATTTCATGTTTGGATAAAAAAATTAAAAAAACACGTGATTATGCAATTGTTGATTTAAATGTTACATCTAATGTGTTTTTCTATTACTAAACACATCACTTATTAAAGGTCAAGACCATAACTGGGTAGGAGGCAAACAGAGATATTTAATTATTTTATGGGCTGTAATTATTATTCCGTTCAAACAAGTGATTTGTTAACAGAATCGCTAATGTAACTCACCGGGGCTGGGTTTACATCAGCTTTGTTGTTTTCTCCCCCATATACACCTAGTTTTAGCGTATATCATTTATCTCTTCTCTGACCACCTTGTAGATAATGGAGACATTTCTTCTCCACTTCCCTCTCCTTCTTCTTTCCATCCATCAGCCATTTGAGCCCCATTGACTAATATTGAAGAGACACCTCCTCTGAAACCCATCTATCTTTTATGACCTCTGCTTTCTCCCTGCACCACTCACCTCTCTCATCACAGCGGAAACACAAGAGCACTCAGCAGCAGAAGTCAGTGCTGTGCACAGTGTAAGCCCTCTGAGACAAATTCAGATTTTGGCAATACATTTGGAAATGTTACGATTAAAACAAATACATTCTGCCCACACTCTTATCTCTACACAACCCCTCTGATCCTACCATCATTCAGCTCTGAGCCATACACCACAGCTTTGGCATTGGAGATGGTGAAACAGTGGACCAATGCCTCCATTCTCAGATTGAAGTTGATGAGAGCGGCCTCCACTCCGATCTTAGCCATGCCCAGCCAGAGGCCCACGTACTGGGACCTGTTCTCCATGAAAAGGGCCACCACGTCACCATCCTGAACAGAGAAACAACAAAAGTAGGGCCTTGTCAAGCTCATTGCCAACAACAGATTGACAAAAGTGTATTTTTATTCAACATGAGTCTCTTTAACAGTCATGTCATGCTTTCTCCTAGAGGGAAAATCTGAGAGTTTAGACATTTTGAGGAATTATGAATTGTTTTTTTTACCTGTTTTTGTTTCTCAGTAACTATAAGAGTTCAATAATGGAGACATTTTTGAAATTACTCCAGTATTGGGTGCGAGCACTCAGCCACTAAACGTCAAACACTGTTCTTATTGAGGGACATTCTGACTGTCAATGTATGACCACTAAAAGTGCTTGTTTTTTGCCACTGACAGGCTCAGATTGTTATTTAAGTGTCTCACCATTTTTGCAATTACATTGAAGCCCAATTTGAGGCTGTAGCACTCACTTAAAACTAGATCAATTTAAAAAAGGGTTGTCCCATTAGACAAAAACAAAAGTCATGCGAAAATAGGGGTTGATATCCAGGTTGAAAAACACCAAAATAAATGGAGACTATCTCTGACTCTTTCTGTAAGTGTCCAACTCAGAAAAATAAAGGTAGTGGTAAAATATGTTTATTTTGCAACGGATATCTTTTTCCCAGTTTCTCTGGTGTATATTGTTTTGCAGGACTTACCCTGAAGCCCCGTTCCAGCAGCAGGTTGGCCACTCTGTTGGAGTATTCGTCCAACTGTTTGAAGGTCCACTTCTCCCCGGTCCCCTCGAAGATCAGAGCTGTTTTGTCCCCGTGGCGTTGCACAGTTTCAGCAAAGATCTTGGGAATGGTGTTTTTCTCTTTGAGGTGACGTCTGACATTCATCTTCACCTTCAATAGCACAACGGCCGCACTGAAGGAGCAAGAGGAAATATTATTTATTTTTTTTGCAGCTGGGTAAAAAACTCTTCCTGGTGTAATTAAAGCCAATTTCTTATTTGATGGAAAACTCAATCAAGTTGACCTGAAACTGCATTGGTTTAGTATGTTTTGCTACATAATATACAAACTGCATATACTTGAATTAATGGAAGCCATCTTCCAAAGAACACAAGTTTTTAGATAGATTTCCTATAGTTGTTCCTGGTCTAATGTCAACATTTTTAAAACAGTCTATAATGCAAACATTAAACATGCAAATATATACTGTCTTTCACAAAAATGATAAAGCTAGCTTAATGTTCATTGCTACAGTCGCATCACTTATCTCAATAAGTGTCTGATTTTATGCTGTTTTACTAACTAATAAGGGTAAGCCTTGATATTAATTTATATTTTAAATTCATGGTGCACCATTAAAAGTCAATTTGCAGCAGAACTACAATTGTCATTCATAATATACTTTGATATTAAAAGCTAAACACTTTAAAGCTCGGCAACATTTACAGTAAAATGACTAAGGTCATCTTTGACCTATATTGCGCCAGATTTATGACATGAAGCATAAAACATCACGACAGATTAATGTCTGGGTGGCTCCACAGGGCAGTCTGCTCAGATAGAAGATATCACTTGATAATTTACATTTATGGTATAAAGGTAGAGATATTGGGCATTGTGCTGAGCAGAGTGTAATTTCAGGAATATCATAAAAGTCTAATGAGCTAGGTAGGCCATGGCAGTGATGATATTATTTCTACTTGGCATCCTGTTGATCCAGATAAACATCATCTATTTATGCTGTTGCAGTCTTTTGGTAAGCACACCTGGCTGCAATAAAAGCTTTCCACCAAGGAGCTGCATGAACTTTACTCTATGTTAATAATTTCCTTCTCTAGACACCCTTCAAAGCATTTATTTGTCTGAACGTCTACAGATTAGAATCTTTCACGGTCAACTTGAATATATGTTTGCTTTTTAGTACCGTTTTATTTTCTATTTTGAGATCTCATATTTATTTATTTTTCTAAAACTCCTCCACAATGCTGTTACAAAGTAGAGAAGTCTAAATGTATCTAAAAAAGACTATATGTAATAATTTTCCAAACCCAAAACATGTTTTGTTCTGCTTTAATCCATATTTGTTGGTGTTTAGCTTTTCAAAAACATAAAGCTTTTTGCTTTTACACCTGCCTCAACAGAAGAGAAGCTCAAGCCTATCTTGCAGTCTAACATCATTACATTCAAATAAAAAAACAACTATATATATTTTATACGAGCAGGTGCACATAACTAGGTAGCTGAAGCATCGGTAGTGAGAAGTAGAAGAATTAGTAAAGTCATGCTCTAAAAATAAACCCTTGGAAACTGAGACTTTTATCTCTCAGAAGAGTGCTAATTATGTTTAGTCACTTTGGCTTATAGGTCAAGAAGGTCATAAAAGTTTTACAATTTCCTGTTTTAGCATTACTGCACCTATAAAAGGTAAAATAAGGAAGTTAATCACAAATAAATTACTATAGTTACCCCAAACTGTAAATATTGGCTGTAGGTAAGGCAAATGTTAGATTTTGCTTCTCCTTCTTTCTCTCTATTGTCCGACATGTATGTTGAAAATATTTCAACCCATGTCGGGTTTTGAAACGTGTACAACAGGCCTGAGGAGAAAGAGACCTCATCGTCTCATTGTGTCGAGTCTTTAAAAGTTGCCTTTATAAGATTTCGGGCTACATTTTTGCAAGGCTTAACATGTGAGAACACTTTACTTGCACATGCCCCACCTGTGGACACAATGGCTTTTACAGTAACAAGCACAAATGTGTCCAAAAATCCAACTATTGCCATACCGCAATGAACTGCACAATGCAAATTAAACTGAATGTTCTATTTAAATGGCTTTTACCAACCCGAGGCAACAACTCAGGAGAAGAACATTTTTGAATTTCAGTTGTGGGCACACATTGTTAAGTATTAGAAGCATGCCAACACATACACAACACCCCCATGCTTACTGTAAGTCTCTGCCAATTGTTTTGGCAAAAACATGCAGGAAGCTCCATCCTCCACTTCCCAGGTAGAAGATCAGGATGGCAGGGAGAACCTGGTACCAAGGCAAGCCCACCAGCAGTCTCAACACGAACAGCAGGGCAGTGGAACACGCTAGACGCATCATCCTGGAAGAAGGCACACACACAGACAGATACTTACAATTAAATACATACAGATAATAGCTTTAGACCACAGAAACTGATCACAAATATGTTTAGACCAAACATCAGTTTAGTAGGAGTAAGGTTACATGCGGTTAAAGTAAGCAAAGACAACGGATGTTGAACATCTTCAAGCCAACCACTTAAGAATGTAATCTACTATAACTCTGTTTACACAATCGACTGACTCAGCTCTGGCACAGTGCGGGGCTTGCAGTAAAGGAGGAAGAGAGTAACTATATTTAAGTGTATGTTGTCATGGAATCTGTAAGTGGTAATACACATCAGACATGTTTGAAGAATAAAACATATTTGAGTATTCTTTCCCTGTGCAGTTGAATAAAACCCAAGGCTACGAAGACCTTGGGACAGCCCTAACTCAAAGCAGATGTTCTGTAGTGTCAGCATGTGTTGACATTGGTGTCCAGTGCCACCCGATAGCTGGGGAAATGATCCTAAAGCAGTAAATGATAGGTTGACATGACTTCTTATTATTTATTTATCGGTCTATGTAGAAATAAAGCTGCAGGGATGTCATTTCACAACAACTGGGCCTTTATTTATAGGACATCTGTTTTCTGTCAGCCTTTTTTTCTTCAAGAGCCAAGATGCGGAGTGTATATTTATTGATAGTTCTCCCTGCATGTGGCTGTAATGTGATGATGGCAATCCAATAGGTCAGCTAGCTGCTAAAACATAACGGTATGTGACAAATACAAATACTCGGAATGTACGACATGATGGGATTTGTCATACGTCAAGGGGAAATAATGCATTTAGAGAGCAGGAGAGAAAAAAAGAGCTTCATCATCCGCTGCTGCTGCTACACCCGGAAATGTAAAAAGCGCGTAGCATCATATTGCGGTAGTGGACAGGGAAATGATAGCGAGGCTCAACCCACCGTTAGTTAGACTACGCCTCGGCTAACCGTGCCATGTGCGCTCTCAGAAAGGCCTCAGAAAGGTACCATGTTGGACGATGTTTGAGGTGCTAGCCTGATGTAGGTTATCATGGTAACAGGCGCGCCTGGGAAGCTGGATGCGCAGCACATAGTGCGCCTCGGCTTAAGCGGGTGGACAGTGTGACAGCAGTCTCTTTTAGCAAGGAGACGCATGCTGAATATGCAGTCCTCGTTCACATAAATTACCTTTCATGGACCGAGAGCTGTCTGATATTAAAGCCGCCTCTCGTGTCCCGCCAGTGGGTCGATCTCCCACAAGGTTGACAGAGGACAGTAAACAGGCTCTTTCCCTTTCTCTAGCAGATAATAATCATCCGAGGAGTCGAACCTCGCGGGGGGAGCAGCTTGGGAAGTGGCCCCTGAGATGATCGAATGCATTTTGCGTACATACCTTGCACTCCTCGTTCACAGCATGAAATCCCGAACGTGAAACTCGTTATGTGCGATTCCTCTCCTGATCGGCTTACAGGCCAGCCTGGTCGCCCTGTCCGCTGCTCACCGCCGCTCGCTTGGCTTGACAGAGGCTCACAGAGACGCACGCAGACAGACACACGCACCGGGATCCCCTCCTGCTGTAATACCACAACGAGCTCTCCTCTCCTCCGGTGGGCCGGGAGTCAAATACTCCTGACTGTGAGCGTCGACTTTGACCCCGCGATCATCATCCGTTCATTGTCACACTCATTGATATCATTTCTGGGTTCATTGTTGCAGATAAACTCGCTAGCAAGCGTAATTCAAATGACCTTATAATTTTCTTAGCTGCGCCCGCCCACCACCGTCAGCGTCCCATCAGTGCATCAGGAATAAGCGGTGAAGGACAGGAGCCTGGGCCAATGGGGGATCGCGATTATTCACACATCCCATCCGGCGGGGCGGGGTTTGCGGCACTGTTGGAGAGGAAATGCGGCGCGGCCCTGCCTGCTTGTTTCCACCCGGTAGTGACAACGAGACCCTGATGCGGAACAGTGTCAAATGAGCCTCACAAGCTCCATTCATCTCTACGACCCAGCTACAAGATCTGTCACTGAAGGGATCCCTGCAGAATCGGGACAGGATGTCAAACCAAATCATGAAATACCAGTTATTTTTATGATAACCATCACTTTGGACCAAGATTTACAATAAAAGCTAAAGCTCGTTAGCCAGCGAGCTGCAACCGAACGCCCCATCAGGCGATTGCTTGAATTTAAACGTTAACTGTGCAAGTGAAAACCTGCAAAAAGAAACAGTAGCTTTCACATATTCAAAAATGCCGAATGCAGGGCCAGGCAGAAAAGATAGAGCCTTAGCTGGTAGCTATTTTTAGTCTCTTAAAACTATATTTCTGACTGACAAAAAACCCCACATATATTTATGCTGAATATTTGTTAGTTGCAGTAATCAATTCAGTAGCTGTAAAAAAAAAAAGTCTCAAACATTGGTTGTTGCCAAATTATTATTATGATTATGGAAACTTTGAAAAGTCACTTTGTAGGATTTATTTAGAAATAAATGCAAATCTAGGCTCAAACCAATACAACCCCTCTCGATCATCGCTTATCACCCAATAAAAGTGTGTGGCCCTCTCAAGCACTATGTGTGTATTTTCTGATTGAGCTGTTTTTGTGACATTTCTGGGTGTCAAGTGAACAGGTGCCAGATCTTAAGCAAGCATCCTAGAGGGAGAAAATGCAGAAAGAAAAACATCCAAAGCTATGGCGAAACACAAGTAGACAAAGCTTGTTCCAAAACAATTGTAAGGTCGACTTTCATTCGCTCGCAAGCACTGTAACCTTCGTTGAGCCGGGGAGGGGCCAACTTTGAATGTTGTGTTTATATCCGTCAAGTCATCCGACAAATCATACGCATTGTGTATTTAAGCAAATAAGTCTTGTAGAAGCCCACGATAGAAAAAACTCCAACCTGCTTTTGAATCACAATCACACAGTGATCACAACATGTCATGAAACACATTGCTTTTTCAGGGAAGATTTATATAGAGACTAATACTACAAGAGAGTGCTGCAGGTTAACAGAGGTCATTTCCCAGGTGGTGTAAACTAAAGAGCGTAAATTAATAGGGACACATTTCTAAACTCCTGCAATATGTTGTCTGCATTTGCAACAATGCCAAAGACTGACCCCAGTATACGAGATGGTAAAAGTTATCATTCACTCATCATTTTACACACAACATCATCAGGGTTGTGAAGCTCATCTGCCGCTATCAGTTCAAGAAGACCCACTATCAGAGGTTCTCAGACAGATAAGGGTACGCCCAGTACATTATGCAGCTAGTCAGCGTTTTGTGTGTACAGTACATATACATATGTCAAGAAGAAGACATTTGGATTTTTTAGAAATACAGGAAGCAGGTACCCAACCCTTTCTTTTTAGTTGAACATGTGGGGACATACAGGAAACTGTAGATTACCTAATACCCTCTTTCCCTTACTAGACTTTTTTTAAGAATCTGGGTCAGATGTTAGCAAATGTGTGTGTCATATTTGGGGTTTAATTCAGCAGACAGGCCTGTTATAAAAGTCTATTAAAATAAACACACACTTAAATGCATTTACTTAAATAGTTGGACGGATAAATATCAAATATTGTCAGTGTATTGTGACGCCTTCTGACAAAGTTCATAGCTGTTTGTTCAAAAGGGTGCTATAACAATGATGCATCTGTACCTCCTGAACTTTAATAGTGCATATGGGAACACGCTGTCTGTGTGCCCTTTTTATTACAAGTTATTGTACAAAGCATTTTATACTAGGAGTTAGTGAATATTTGTTATACTCTAAGTAACTACTCTAGCATTCCTTTCCTTCCTTTAAAAACAAACCAGTCAGAAAAGTAATTAACATTCAGGCAGCCAACATGCATACCTTAATACTAACTATAATACAGTATTTACATAAACACATTATGTCAAAACAAATGAAAGCCTTAAGTTATTGCTGTGAGTAAATGGCCTTTTACTGCCTGCAGACCCAGCGTCATTATCCTCCTATCATGTCCATTCCTACTGAGATCTCTCTGTCAAAATGTCTGTCTGAAGGAGCCGCTTGAGTTCAACACAGACACATCTTTAGTCCAATCCATCATCTTATTTACAATTGGCCTTTTTGTCTTGAGTTCCTCTCTTATTCCTAGGAATCATTCTCACCACCTTCATTTGAACTTTTTGTCTTCAGTCGTCCAGTTCAAGATCAAATTGGCTGTAGAGTTCTCGCGTGGTGGTCCCCCTCACAGCAGCTGCAAAACATAGCAAAGCCAGGGTGAGACCCTTCAGCAGATTACAGGGTCAACTCCCTCTAGTCTACTTTTCAAACAATCCTCAAAACACTGAGCAGACCACGATCGCAGCACCAAACAAATGACTCACTTTAAACACAGGGCTTGTACTTGGTAAAAAGATTGTATACAAAGCTTTAAAGCGCTACTGAAAAATAAAAACAGACCACTTATATTTATGTGCATTCTCATTACATATAAAATCATCTTTTAAAAATGAGTTTAAACCCTTCTAAAGCCTAATTTACAACATATGATCTCAAATATGATGCAAATTAGCCCGCCAGCTAGATTTCTACCTTTGTTTACATCATTCAGCAAGCTGTGCTGACAATGCTGGCAAATGTGTCATTAGGAAAACTCCTAGATTTAACAGTTTGAAAATGTGTCTGTAAATCTTTAAGACTATAGGCAAAAATAGACATTTCTTGGGGGGTGTGACAATGACCTAAAGACAGACGGACAGACAAAGGGACAGTTGTCTTTAGAGGGTACTGCAGGGCATCTCCTCTTGTCCCCTCTTTCCCTCCACAGCCCCTCTCTCTCAGAATAACAGCATAGAAGAGCAACTCACTGTTTAAGTGTAGACTCTTTGTGAAAGTGTGAGTGTGTGTTTGACAGAGTGAGAGAGAGAGAGCAGGAAGGGGGGGATGAGAGTGATAGCATGTAAAAGTGTATGCATGTGCCTGCATGACAGACAGGGATTGTATTTGTGTGTGTGGGTGCGTGCGTGTGTGTGTGGGTGTATGATGAGAAAGACTGCCATTGTGTCAGAGGGGAAACACCATCTCCATTCACTAAGAGGTCATTATCATCCTGACTCTCCACTGTACTGTACGGAGAGATCATTTAAAGAGATAGCAAGCTTTTAGCTCACAGTATAGATTTAAAACCTGCATGAGGAGACCAGGGGCCTGTACTACGAAGCTGGTTCAACCTAACCTGGATATGTTTGAGTTAGCCGGTTGGCCTAATCCAAAACATACGCGCTCTCGCTAAACTGTACTACGACGCGGGTTATCAAGTGGATCGCTCAAGCCAGCCGTGTCCTATCTAGTTAGGTGCGCGTTCACATGAAAGGGGTGGCATTTGGAGCATTCGACCAATCACAAACATGGAGAAGCGTACTGACAGCGCAGCGTCATACTTCCTGAATGAAAAGTCAACTATAATATTAGACATATGAAGAAGTTAAACTTTAAACATTCATGACTTAAACACTTTATCCAGGATGAAAGCCACAGAGCTGCACCTGCAAGGTGAATACAGCTGGTAACAGAACAAGTGTTTGAATGCGTACATTAACAGGTTTATGATATCACTGCCCGTCTAAAACACGATCTGACTTTAATTACATTTGACTCGAATGTTTCGTCAACTTAATGTGTTGCTTAAAATAATACTTCTGCATACAGTATGTGACACTGTGAGTGTTGCACGGCCAGATACGGCTCAGCTGACTCAGATAAGGAGATATATGATACATTATGAAGTGATATGCAGCGGACTGTAGGCCTACTTAATGTTACTCTGATCCGGTTACTTATGTTGTGGCAGATATGTAAGTAAGCTTTCTTAACGCTAATGTTATAATAGTCAGATTGCTCTGAAGATGGGAGGTGATATTCTATTAATGTTCACGTTCACACAGTCGGTGATTTTTGCCGGCCGTCTTTCCTGCAACGGCAGTTTTTCTGTATTTCCTTTCTCCTGTAATATGACTTGATCGCTTTAAACTCCGCACACTGAGCTCTGATTGGTCAGCAGGCAGTGCTTTCACTGAGTTGAGCTCTTAGCCTGCAACCTAACCTGGTCCCGACCAGGTTAGCCGCTAAGCATAAGTTACCATGGCGATCTAGCCTGCTAAAAAGAGAACCAGCTTCGTAGGACCGGAAACCCAGAATTTCCCCTGAAGTTAGCCGGCTAAGCGAAAATCCTGCTTCGTAGTACAGGCCTCAGGTGTGTCTCTTCTTGAAAACAACTTTAAAAAAAACTCACTTTTTTAAAGAATTATTTGTGATTAAAACAGGTTGTTTGTGATTTAATGCATTTAGTTTCCGGCTTCTAGTTAATTGCATTCCCTTTGTGTTAATAATATTGTTATATTTAAATAAAAGACAGCCCAGTTCGTCAGCTGAAGTGACAAAATAAGTGACACTACTTATTAACCAGAACTCTGTGTTGTGCTTGTGTCGCAAAGAATTAAACAGTGCATAAGGTCCATAATAATAATTTGCATGTAAAGTAGGTAAAAAGTCATGTTTGTTATGACACACACATACCGTAATGTGACTTGGCTGTGATTCACCAAAGCTTTCCTCACAGTGTGCAAGGTGTGAACTTCCACACACTTCCACAACTTCATGCAGTTGCACCATAAGCACACAAATATAGTTTTAACACTCATTGTAGCATAGTTCCTTGTACTAGTATGTGCCCTGATAGTCAGATTGACACAGTGTGATGCGGTGTAACAGGAGGTATGACACAAGTCCTAGGGAAAAGCTGAAGTGTCAACACAACTTTCTGATCCCTCTGGGCCTGCAAATGTTGTACATTTTTGGAAATAATCAGATTGATTTGAAGGTTTAAGAGGCATGCCAATTACATTGTGTGTACATTATGGGATAGTTATGTTTACATTTAGAATATAAATGTAAGACTTGGGCTTTTGATTTAGACGCAGAGGAAACAGAGACACTGCTATGTTGCCCTCTGGTGGCTGGATGTACAACAACCTACATCTTTACCAATCTCAATGTACTGCAATCAGACTACTATGAGCTATAGTTGAAATACCTATTTAGATAATAGTGTATTCACATATCTTTTTGATCGTGTATGCTTAAGTAACTTAAATGTAACTATTTGGCATATAAAGATTTAAAAATCATCTTACTACCTTCACTAAGGAGGTCATGTTTTAGTTTTGGTTTGTTTTTCTGTCTGGCAGCAGGATTCGATTCACGAGACAGATGCACATTATTTATGTCTCACTTTTGTTTACATTTGACAAGATAGTGATGCGATTGTGGTGCTGGAATAATTGTAAAAGTGCATGTGAACGCACCCTCTTGGGAACTCTACAACAGCTATAGAAAGTGTTGTTTGGACCTTCTTAGCAATAAAAACAAGCCAATCTTCTCTGTAGCTTCCGTGTTGTTTTCACATAATGGCTTCAAGCTCATAATCACAACACAGTCAGAAGACCTACTTCCCGAGTCAGGAGATTGGATCTTCCAAGGAGCACATATATGTACGAAGTCTGCGAGTGCCATTCTAATGTAATTTTTGTAAAGGTTTTTAACACCGATTTGTGCAGTTTGTGTTCCTTGGGTCCGAATCCCACCAAAAAGAGACGTATTGTATGTTGAATCTGGTCTGTACAGAGTTTACACTGATGTTTCTAAAATGAATCATGGGGAGTGAAACATGAGTCGCATCAACAGACAATAAAAAAGATGACTCACTAGTCATAACTGAAAAATGTATTTTATCTGTCGTGGATAAAAAAAGGTCACTACTGGAGGGAAGGATGCGTCCTATAAAATGGCTGCTTTAGAAGACAAGTCGGGCATTATATTATCCTATAACTAAATATTGGAGGTTGTTCATGTTGTTATCAAATTGTCACACCTCAGTTAGCTTTGGAAGCCTATGACTGTGCCCCAGAATATGCAAAGCATTGTGCTTAATGGATCAAAATCATTGAGCTAAAAGTAGAGCTGAAAATAATGATCACGCTATTGAATAATATAACTTGTTCCCGAATTAGTTTTACTAATTGTAAAATGCTAGTTAAAAGTAGTGTATTGAAATGTCTAACTAGCCATTATCTTACCTATTCGGCCAAGGAGAGACTGTCCAATGTCTTTGATGTCATTGTATTCATGCAGCATATCAATATGATGCTCCAGCTCTTCTACTCTGCATCCCCTAAAAACACACACATACATTTCACACAAAAAATGATATTTAAAAACGCTCATACACAATAACAGCTAACACAAAATTAAAACATCTTAAATTTAATACAACTATATGAAGGCAAAACAGGCAACAAAAAAGCACACATTGACACACTAGGGCTTTGGCGAGATAGTAAAAATCAAATATCACAATCTTTTTGGGAACAAATACCTCAATATCATTATTGGGACACTATTGTAGGATAAGACTTTTGATAAATTATGAGTAATGTGCATATAACAAGTAAGTAGAAGTAGAATAAGTGAGTGGAGGGAAATAACAAACGAGCTACAGTGGAAGTTCAGAAAATGACCGATTTTACTGTAATGTTGCCTTTAAAACCAGGAAAGACAACACTTAGACATGCTACACAATACCCAAAAGCTAAGACAATACCTAGTCTCATATCACAATATCAATATATTGCCTAGCCTTAGGACACACAAATGCATAATAGGTATTTTACGCTATAAATAGTGGAGATCAACCCTGTTGATTCCCTCGCTCACACAGCATGCCTACTCTCAACCTAAGATGGACCTCGAAGACTGAGGCTGAAGTCAAATAGTCCATTTAGCTTAGGAACCTTCCTAATGGAGTGAAATGACCCGGAAGTCCCTCAGTGGCAGCCATGATAAGTGCTGTTCCAATTCTCTAGAATGATAGGAAAGGAGGTTTAAAACTTCCTTTATAACCTCCTTTAGCTTAGGAACCACTGGACCTCCCTAACCGAAAGGAGAGGAGAAAATGCTGTCTCCTATCCACTATCCCTTAACCCCGTGACGTTTCACTCAGAGGTCAAGGAATAGGAGATAGGGTTAGAACTTAGGAACTGATTTTTAAACTATCCGACCGCAACCAGAGATTGAGGAAGGAAAACACACACAGCTGTACTCACTCAGCCTCCAGCTGTGCTATCTCTGTGTCCAGCTGCTCTCTCCTCCTCTCCAGCTCTGCCACCTCCTCTGCAGGGCTAACTTTAGCACTCTCAGGGACTTGAAGCTGTCAGGTGCAAAACCAACAACCATGATCCTGGGATACACCTGTGACGCTACTTACTGTGTGTGTGTGTGTGTGTGTGTGTGTGTGTGTGTGTGTGTCGACAGAGAGGGGGTTTACTTACAGGTGATTTGAAGTTGGAGTTTACTCTCTTAAACTTTGAGAATGGAGTTCTAAGGAAAGACAAGAGGAAATCTATTGTTAGGGACACAATGTGTTCGACTTGATAAGAAATATATAAAAAGCTAATATTGAATATTATTTATTGTATTATAGCCCCAGTCAAAATAAACTTTAGATTTGAAGACAAGCATACTATAATAAAATATCAAATGTATTGCTATTTTTTGTATAACCAACTACTTATTTAAAATGTTCCAAAAAAATACAGCTGATTTTTCATAAAGATTATTTATATAAAATACAAAAAACACCTATTTAACAAAATTATTATTTTCCTACTTGTCCAGTGTAGCAATACAATTGTGCAATGATTCACTGGATCACATTACATTGAAGCTATTGAAATTATCATTACTATTAAATTAAATTAAATACTACAAAGAAGTGCGTGTCACTGGATCACAAAACATGGACATATTTTTAAAGAACTGTGCCACATTAGACACATTTATCCGAGTTGATTAGCATCATCTTCACTAACATGAGCAAGTTAGCAATTCATTATTGACAAGAACATAGGTTTTGGGTAATAAACGGTAATACATTGATGGTCCTTAAGTGAAATGTTGTCAAAAGCGAGGGCCATTGAGAACTGACACACCGGAGTGAATATCTGACGAATATTCAATGTAAACCTAACTTCACTTCGGTTAATGCTACAGTGACAGAACATGACATCTCATTAGGATTTTAAAGAAACATCAACGACACACATGATGTCTTAAATTGCCAACAAACGATTCAGCAATCCCTGATAATAAAGCTATCTTTGATGCTGGCAGACGATAGGTCGGCTAGCTAGCGTTGATGCTAACTGCTAACAAGTTACCTTTTCAGTTCTCCGCTCTTCAAGTCATTCCCTTCCGGTGTTGAAACTGAACACCTATTTGGACTGCAGTTGGATTCAGCAGACTGCTCAGTGTTCATACTGCCTTAAATGTTATGGAAATAGCGTAGTAATAAGTGTGTAATGGTCTTTTTAATGCAGTAAAGAATACCTTATGATATGGACAGAAAATAGGACGTTCGCATTTCGCGGCTGACGGTAAACAGACTCGTTCTGAAGACGGGATTGGTTCTTGAAACCGAGAGGCGGGACTTAAGACGATTTGGTTACCCTGGTAACAACCGTGAGTGACAGATAGCCCACGCTTGTGTGTTCTCAAAATATCAAACACGTTCAACATAACCAAAATAGTGGATTTGTTTGTTATGTATGGTAATCAGCAGTGCAGCACTTAGGCTAAAATGTAAACGGACCACTTAGCGTTTCGTCTCCAAACCCCTTTGCTTTGGGTGTTCTAGCTTTCTTCTTTTGAGCACAAAGGATCAATCAAAACTGTCAACATAAATGTATTGGCTATAGTTGATAGACAACTAAACCCTATTTCAGCTGGCATGTGTCAGAGAAGGCATTATTCATGTTTGGACCACCAGATGGCGAAATAGCACAATCTAATGTGACTTTCTTTTCCTGCCTTCATCACCTTTCTCTGTTGATTCCCTCTCACAACATGCATATTCTACCTCTTTCTGTCTGTCGAAACAACCCACTCACTTGTTGATTAGGGAAATCATAGCATAATCTGACTGTGATTTTGTGGCATTTATTCATGTGGTAATATAAACTGCTCACAAACCTATGCCTCTCAGACTGATTCAAAGCCACCAGTCAGAGCTCTAAATCTAAATCGGATTTCAAAAAAGGAAAAGGTCATGTCCAGTCCACAAACACAGAAACACACACACAGACACATTCTCATTTCCACCCCACATAGGGCCAGTACAGTTCACTGGGCACAAACCAAAGGAAATGAAGCACAGCGAAAGATTAAGCTCTTAAAACAGATAGGGATAGAGGAGGGAAGACAGAATGTGTATCCAGAGGGGGTTGGTGTGTGTTTGTGGTGTGGAGGACATAAAAAACGAGTCCATTTTGCGTTATGTCCTCAGGATTCATTGCTTATTTATTAGTTGTTATACAGAGACAGAGAGGGTCTGGAATGAAAAATTTAGACAGGATGCATGGCCTTTCTCCTTTTAGAAATCACAAGATTACACACACTGGGCGGTAATGGCTCCTGCAGTTGTGAGTGTGTGTGTGTGTGTGTGTGTGTGTGTGTGTGTGTGTGTTTGAGACAGATAGGAAGAGATTTGTGGAGGATGGCTGTTCCTCCACAACTCTGACACAGCAGTAAGCATCCATGTGTGTCTTTGTGTGTGTGTGCACATTGTCTGAATGTTTACACACATCACTGCGGGTTGTTAATTAAGGACACAAAGTCATATGTGTCCTTAGTGAGTGCAGCAACGACAGGGACTCTCAACTATAACATCTGCTGTCATTGTTAATGTGAGCAAGTGTGTGTTCGTGATCTTGGACTTGTACTTGAGACTATAGTCTGTATAAAGTGCTCCTTCCTCTCTAATGTGCATCAAAGCTTGGGCTGCCTGTGTTTATTTTTGGCAGTGTGTGGTGAGGGGTCTCAAGAATGCCAAGATAAAGGACTTAAGTATTGGCAAGGATTTGACTTTTTTTTCTTTGTTGCAACTATGAAGAATTACCTTTCTGTGCACCATTTATATTTTCTTTTGACTTTTACAATAATATTTGATGTCATTTTTCTTAAGTGATCTTTGTGGGTTCTTTACGAAGTCCACACAGAAAGTAAAAAATCAGCTACACATTTCCTTTTCTAATGTTGATAGACAAAAACAGATATTTCCATCTTCCAGAAAAAAAAAAAATTATCTTTCACTATTGATAAATGAAAAAAGGCTTATAGATAAGAGAAATTGAAAGTGCACATAAGAGGGAGATGGTGAATTTGGTTAGAAATGTAAGCAGAAGGAGCAGGAAGAGCACAAAGAATGGCAATATGAATATGACAAGAGGGTGAAACAGCAGGACAATAAGCGGAGAGGAGGAGAATGGGGAGGAAGCTTCTGTTGTAATGTTAGTTGGAAATATCTATCATGTCCATAATTCATGGAAGACCAGCCGTTCCTCTGTCTTGCATCTAAATTTCACTGCTGGGGAATTATGACCAGGGAGCATAAAAAAGACATACACACATGCACACTCACACAAACTTACTATACTAAGGAGGGGGGAAGATAGCAGAGGAACAAGAAGAAGATACATTTGAGAAAGAGTGCAAATGAGCTGCAGCAGACAGCAGGGTGTGAGAGTGAGCACCCTCCTGCAGGATGAAGGGGTAGATGAAGGGGATGATTCAAAGCATGTCATAAAACATCGATACACCTCGAAATGCCGCGCTACGAGCTCTGCTTACACTGGAGGAGATTATGACTTTAAATAATTCACAAAGCTTGCTCAAGCACTTATGCACACAAATACAGTACAATCTTCTATGCAAACAGAAACACAGACATGGATAAAAAAAACCTACGCACACAAATGTATACTTACACCAACACAAATCAGTGTTTTCACTGAAGTACTCACACATTATGGAGGCTTGGCTTGAGTCAGACTTAGAGGGAAAGATTGGTTGTTATATTTAGCTTTTCAGTCCAGCACCCAGAGCCAGGGTGAAGGACTCTTTGAAAAGAAGGAGCCGATAAATTGTTGGTTGTGAGGCAGACTCCTGCTGAGCTGGACAAAGTGATGGAAGGATACAGCCACAAATCTGCAACCTCACTTTCACAACAACATCTCAATCACAAAACAGTATCGATCAGCTGTTTGTATGTTACAGATGCCTTTACTTCTGACAGAGATACTCATCTCTAAGCTAGGCACTGTATGGTAAACATATTCTAGAAATGCTATGTATTCCAAATATCATTACATGTAAATTAAGTGACTGCTAAGAGAATAAATACATTTCCATCCATGTTTCGCGTGTGACAGTAATTCCTGGTCACAGTGCAATTCCTGTAGAATTAAATGAGAGTTCACATGAAAGAGAATTCATCATATTGTGAAAGGTTTTTCATGGCTGATGCAGTGCTGTTGTATAAATGCCATCACACAATTGCTATTCATATCTCTGCCAGGAAGGCCTCGGTTTGATATGAGCTCCTCTATGTGCCTCCATCTGTCTGTGTATTCTGTGGTATGTGCTATTTCTCATTCATTAGCTCTGACTCATCTTTCTAATAACTACCTCTATTTCCTCCATGAAATAGTTTCCCGTTGTTGTTCTATTGTATGATTAGCCTGCTTGCTTCTCTGACTCATTCAGTTTATTGTCAGAATAAAGCTTCCCCATTTTCGTTTTTTAGCCTTCCTGTGCGGATGATTTTTTTTATTGTGGCTATCATCTCCTCGCCTCTGACTGTCAGGTTGGTTTATCATCGCACTTAAGCGTCCCACTTTGGTCTCTCAGGCTCCCAATTCAAACATGTTTGCTGTCATGACTTTAACCGTAGCCTCGGGCGGACTGGATCTGTGTGCAAACAGACTTTATCATTGTTACTGTGGTTAGAGGTTTGGCAGGCTTCACTGCTTTATCTGTTAGAGTATGTCAGAAACATAGGTTCACTGATTTCTCTCTGAGGCACCTGAGCGATGATAGTCATTTTCCTGTTAACACTTTCTATGAAGGTCATGCCTATAATGTATTATGACCATAATACATCATAATATGCTTATAGCACTGTATCATTATACTTATGAGCCCTCATGCATATTCATAATGCTTTATAACAATAATCATTTAAGGAATAGTTCAACATTGTCTGTGGTTCAACACAAGCAATCTTATGTGCCTTTTGTCTGATGTTTTACCTTCATATAGCACAGTTAAAGAGTGTCAGAGTGTTCTTATGGAAACATAGAGTATTGAGAGTACCGTTTTCCAATGATTTTTCTTGTTAAGTTTATAGCTAGTAAATA
Source organism: Gymnodraco acuticeps (assembly GCF_902827175.1). Taxonomy (NCBI): domain Eukaryota; kingdom Metazoa; phylum Chordata; class Actinopteri; order Perciformes; family Bathydraconidae; genus Gymnodraco; species Gymnodraco acuticeps. Next base: position 1,142,663 of record NW_022991628.1, read on the forward strand.
AACGACACACACCTTGTGAACTCAAAGATAGAAGTTCTTCATTTCTGTTTTCTCACAACTTCTACAGCTCATTATAAAGCATCTTATAGTTCATGTTGTGATGCATCATTAGTACGTTTATAATGCATTTTAGAGTTGATTTTCTTCTAGGAGTTGAGATGATGAACAGATGTTGGCTTATTAACTTCATCAACCACCATATGCATAGGAAAAAACCCCAGAGATTGCTGTTTTCAATCTAGTTTAGATCATTTTGCTGTGAAGAAGTATTACAACAAAACTTCATTGATCAGAAAAAACCTAATGGTCTAAATACTACTACCGATTTATTTTCTTGCAGGACTAAATAGCTCTGCTGTTTGCGTTGCATTGACCAAGTCATATGTTCTAGCTTGGTGATATTTACCCAGCGTTTAGCAGTTGATTAAATAAGATAATCCAGGATGATGCACCATGCTTGAATCCACTGTTCAACATTTGGCAACCGGCAGAAATATGTAGAAAAAAAGATTCTGAGGAGCCCATTCAATACACATTATAGTAAAAAAACGGCACATCAAGATACAAACAATCCAAATCATTAAAGGGGCCCTATTACACTGAACAAACTGAAAGGTTGACTTTAATTAAATATATTATGTCAACAATTTTCATATAATAATATTAAGTTGAACCTCATTTTTTATTTAAACTTAATATTATTACTTTCAACTAACTTAATAAAGTTATGTGAAATCTGTTGACATAATACATTTAATAAAAAGTAAATGGTTCAGTTTTGTCAGTGTATGCACATTTTCAGAGTTCATATTTGTATTTTGTACCGTGACATGTTTACTTGATTTCATGTTCAAAAAGTGGTGCTTTGTGATTTTAGCCTTTGCAGACCATTTACATGCACAAACCTATAATATAACAAAAAAGGGAAAACCCCAAAAAGCACAATTGGGCCCCTTTAACACACTTAAATATAACAAATGAATTCCAAGGTCATTCATCCACAAACATTAGAACATGCATTTGAACCATTTGACTCAACAGTTAATTTAAGGAAATTACAACAATACAGTTCAGAAAGATTTTCACACCATTTTATTAGCAACAATGTGTGTGTTAGTTATATATTAGAAACAAGGACAGAAACGTTTCTGCTTCACTGTACTGAGTCTGAAAAACCAGCTGGATCATAAAATAAAGCAAGTAATTCATATACTGTAGGGAAAAAGCAACACTGCATTTGAATATACACTTGTAATAATAATAATCATAATAATAATACATTTCTCTTTAATAAATCTTTATGGCACAAAGTTTCCTGTGCAACTGTCACATCTGTTTAAAAGGAAGGAAAACATAGCATTGAGAACTGTGTGTGTGTGTGTGTGTGTGTGTGTGTGTGTGTGTGTGTGTGTGTGTTCGTGTTGTAGTGTATTTGCAGGAAAGCACATGTCACATGATCGCTGATAAAATCAACAGAGAGAGAAAGAGAGAGGGAGTGTGGGTACAACAGCATCTACCATCCATTTTAAAGGAGGGGCGAGGGACAATCCAATCAGCTTTAGGCCCCTCACAAAGCCACAAGCATTATTTTCTTCATGAAATCAAGCGGTAAATCATTTCATTCGTGAAACGTGTGTTCTGTGTTCTACTCCTCCAGCTATAGGCCGGTCAGCCAAGTGCAGAAAATAAAAACAATCCTGGGAAGGAACTCTCTGAGTACCTCAGAGAAGAGCAAATGTTTCTCAGTCCATCGAGTTGAGAGAAGAGAGAGACTAAAGTGTGTACTATGGCCTGTTAAATACTTAAAGATGTGCCTTCAAATGGGAATTAATCTTTAGCCCATGAATCCATTTATCAAACCAGAGACAACACAAGAAATTCAGTGAAGAGTCTAGAAGAACTAAAATAACTATAAAGCCTTGCCTTAAAAATGTCCTCTGACTGCCACAATTACAACTTCAGTCTATGTTTTAGCCTTAATCTGTAAAATAAACATTTACAAAATAGGTTTTGTCACCTGGTTGGAGCACTCTTCACATTAGCATACATTTAAAGGGCAAACTTGCAGGTCTCCCTTGAAAAAGAGATCTATGATCTCAATGGGACCAATCTGGTTAAATAAAGGTTTGAAATGAAATGAAATGAAACTGATACAATGCATTCACCCATTACAAGAAATGTCTAAAATGTTATTGCAACCCACCACAGGGTTTGGTTTACATAGGGGGGGTGAACGATTGTTTTGAAGTGAATGGAATAATAATCTCGTTATAACAACTGATCAAGTTATACACACACGCACACACACATGCAAGAACAGTCACACAAATGCAAGAACTTAAAGTATCCCCCCTTTGGCACCTACAGTCACTCCGCCTGCATGAACACAGAGGTCAGTCTCTGCTGAAGTGTGTTACTCTTTGTGTCAGCAGACACTCAGAGAAACCAGTCTAAGTCAAAATGGAGACCTCTATGAAATTCTGTGGAAAACAAGCAGGGATTTCCATCTTCTGTGAGCCCTTTATGTCTTAAAATATTATGGCCTAAATTATCTGAAATGTCATTGGATGGCAGCTAAAACATGACATCCCCCCTTTCTCCACTGGTGGTGAGTGATATTTTATAATCTTTATAATCTGTGGATGGAGGAACAGGCAGATCATCCCATCACGGGAGAGGGAAACACTGGACTTCTCCTAATCATATTTTGTTAGTATAGCAGCTATGACAGAGAGAGAATCCCTGCCGATTATGGTTTAAGGGAATCTGTGTGTCTTTCAGGCCACGAGTAAAAGACACAAACTTTATCAAATGGTTAAACAAATTCCTTTTTCATTGTTAAAAAAGAGCTATTTAAAACAAAACAAAAACAAGACGTGTGTGTTATTGGTAAATGCACAATACTTTAAACTATCGTGGCTCAAGTGTAAGGTCCTGGACCTGAGCATAGTACCTTGGAAAATCCTGTCCTGAGAGCCATCGGAGTCCTTCAGTCTGCGAAAGGTGACCAGTAGAAGGAGACAAGATTAGACCAAACTATGGACTAAACTGGTCTAGACGACAAAAACAGAGTCTTGTTTAGGCTATCCCTATTCATCTGAGCACACACTGACAACGAGTTCAAACCTCACCCAGCTAAACATCAGTGCTGATGCTGCAGCTGCGTGTGAACATGTCCCTCATCGTAACCGACCGGGCCAGGTTTGGTTTCCGGTAGTTTGAAATGTTCACAGGCACTGGCAGGTCCAGATCTTGCTGATGCACGCTGCGGTAGCTGATCCGGTCGCCTCCATTCCTCAAGCCATCAGGTTGATGGTGGATCTGCGGCTGAGGGGGCGGCTGCAGGTAGAAAGGCAGGTCATAGTGCGTACAGGATGGACAGAAGGTCTGTGAGCGTGTCAGTTTCCTGGCCAGGGGAGGGGTGGAGAAAAGGGCGGGGCCATTGGAGATGGAGGAGGCGGCGGCCGTAGCCGCCACAATGTTGTGATTGGAGTGGACCGGAGGAAGGCGGGACGTAACAGCGAAGTCTGGCTCCTCCTCCTCCGACTCAGACTCTTCCTTCTTGCAGCAATAATACTGGATGGAGGAGGAGATGGCGAGAAAGATGATGGGGAGCAGAGATGACAGAAGAAGAAGGGATAGAGAGACAGGGAGAATATTAGGGACCAAATTATGTCAAATAGAGAGATGAGCAAAAGAAGAGTTTCAAAAGTGGCATAACAGAAAGATAATGATCAATAAAGAGAAAGCGAAAGGCATTTATTCCACTGAAAAGTCTGCATGGCCATGGTGTTAGCAGAAGCACAGCAGAATACATTATTTGGCAAGTTCTTTGAAATGCACTTAAAGCCATTAAGGTATAGGTCAGCATCTATATTCTACTAATAATGTTTTTCCAGTACTGTCTGACAATGCTTGCCGCCACAAATCCTGCGATTTTGTGCATATTGAGGAGCTGCCATACGAGGCTCTGGCCAAACATTTGGGAGCAATTTAGAGTTCAGTGATGCGCTCAAGGATACTTCGACACATGGGAGGAGCTGGATATGCACTAACCCTGCCATTAATTCTCTACCTGCTGACTCACAAAAAGATACATTTGTGCCCATTACCTTTAAGATAACGGCAATAACAGCATTGTGTCCCACCACAGGTTTTTATACTAAGAAGCAAGATCATTAGTTAGCTTTACAGTTACTGGTAGCAGGATTTCGTCACTTTCTGACAGAGCCAAGCTAGCTGTTTCAACCTGTTGACTGTCTTAAATTCAAAGGACAGATATCAATCTTTTATTAAACTAATCTCAGTCTTAAATTAAGCATATTCCCAGAAATATTGAACTATATCCTTTGAGAAACTATTTAAAAACTTGATGAGGTTCTTTGTTAACTGAATTTGTTTCAAATTTGTTTGCCAAACATATTTTTTAACACTATTGAAAGGCCATGCAGTGAAATGCACAGGGGAGTAGTTCAGTTTAACAGAATGGAAACGGCATCATTTAAAACAGAAACAAACCCACATGCTTTAATAGCAATCCACAAACTGTAGTAATGCTTCCCGGTGGTGTTGCTAGTTCAACACCAAAGATATTATGGCTATTTCTTTTTGGGTGCCGTGATGGCTTTTATTCTTCAGTGTTGTAGCAATCTTGGACCTTTCCTATTCCACTCACTGTAGAAGAGATGATTTACCTTAAGATCTTTCTGTCTTTAATGTACAAGCTTACATGCTTTGACAGCCAAAGACCAGGACCATGACTGACACACATGCCCCTTTCACACCAACGCGTTTTCAGGCTCCGGCTCGGAGCTGGAGCCTGAAAAGTACCGAGAGTGTTTGCCTCATTACCATAAATGTACATTTTAGCTACGCTAGCAGAATGGCCCAAGGAATGGCAATGTCTCATCAGACAGTCCGTCCACCACTTTGGTCTCTGGGATGGATAACCCTGACATTTGGATGGGTTAGGATGAATCGTGTTAACTTTGGTAAAACCCTGACTTTCTTTCACGTCCCATCATCATGTTCATTTGTCCAACTGTGGTTTAGGATCATAACAACTGTAGTGCCAATGAGCAAATCTTAGCATGCTGAAATGCTAAACTAAAATGGTCAACACTATCAAGATAAAACCTACTGAACACCAGAACGTTAGAGATGTCCTTGTTAGCATGTCGGACAGTACCATCTAGCTGAGCATTGAATAGCTGTTTTACATGGCTGTAAATAGTCTATTTTTTGTTGAAACCTATATCAGTGTGTTTTACAGGAACATGATCATTTTAAAGGGCACCTATCCTTACAAAGATTAAATTGTCTTTAAGATTACAACAAATCAGGGCCACTATTCCCTGATGAACATGCCTGTCTATCGCTGTATTTTTATGCAATTCTAAACACAGCTCGAGAAACATTTTCTACTGCAGTAAAACCCAAGCTTGAGAAGCCTTGGCAGACACAGACAAAGAATGCTGCTACGCTCATCAATTACGTTTTTTGGGTTAAAGGAACACGCCTATTATCCTTGCTATTTGAGGTTGCAAACACAATTTCCCTGATTAAAGCAGCTATGCTTATGAATAGGTTCTGAAGGACACCTTTAACTCGCAGCTCATGCCAACTTTCTGAGAAAATACAGGGATTATAACACTGTCTGAAAGCAGCTGTGGCCTCACCTGTAGCCTACAGTAGCACAGTACTGCGATGATAAGGAGTAATATAACCGTAGCTAGAATTCCACCAGTGATGACCACTGTCCCGGCTGTCATTCGAATGGCTCTCCATCAACACCCTGCAGAGAGCAAGAAGAGAGAAGGATGACAGAAGAGGGTCAGAGAGAAAGAGTGGAAAAGAGAAGAGGAGGGAGAGAAAGCACACAATTAATCAGCACAGTGGCTTCATTAAGTAGATTATAACTGTGTGTCATCTCAGTGGTGCTTATTGAATTATCAAGCAGTTAGGAAACATGTAATAGAATCATCCTACAAATGCTGCTCATATTATAGATGGGATCTCAGGCTGAAACACATAAGGAAAATAAGTGTGAGAGAGAGAAGGAAATCAGCATTCAACAGCAGAGCAGCAACAGAAACAAGCTGCAGGAGAGCAAAGAGATAAATGGATTGTAGTAGTGAGGAGAGTTGAAGTGACTGAGCAGGTGATAGAAAACAAAGACAGAGCGAGTGGCTAATTGACATGGAGTGAGGGAAAAAAAGGTCAAGATGAGTTGAGTAATAGGGATAGGAAGGGATTTGATGAATGATTGTGAAATCGAGATACAAAGTGATGGAGTGGATGAAGAAGGTGGTGTGAAAGACAGACGGGGAAAAGTGATACCTAAACAGATGGAAATGAAGAATGTATGGGAGAAACAGGGGATGAAGGGATGAAGACAAAGGAAAACAGGGTTTTTGGATGACTAATAAGATGGAAAGTGTGCATAAGAAGAAGGGAGATGAACAGAGAAGGGATTTTGCTGAGATTTTGAGATGTGAAATATTCAAGCTGAGCACACGGTTGAATGAAAACAGATAATGTCTTATGCATGCACCGAGCCAGGACCCCAAATTCATTATAACCCAGAGACTTTTGTTCATGCCCACTGCTTTAAAAGTAATAAAATACATATCCGTAAGTCTATGGTCGAATTTAAAAATAGAAATATGAAACGCAGGTATACTATAACACCAACTTTGGGAAGGAAATAATTCTGGTGACAATAATAGTCACAAAAGTAAAAACAAATCTAAATGCTGTCTTTGCGTTAATACTAGCCTATACACAGAACATCACAATAATACTATAAAAGCAATACTAAACAATTTGCACTTGTGATACAACCTTTTCCACCAACATTACATTGATTGATTTTTAACAGTTTGAAGCATTGTGACCAAAAATAAATTGGTGCTCAATCCGAAAGTTTGTTAACGGCAGAAACCAAACATTAGCACTTGACCTGAAGTGTGAACTATGAGATCTTCAGTGGGCTTGTCATGTTCTACAGGTTGGAAATAGAGGATTGAAAAGGCACAAAGAGAGAAGTCTAGTGAGAAATTGCCTGATTAAAAAAAGAATGTTCAATAATTTTAGTAAGTGTAGGTCCATACTTGTTTTTCAGTTTAAGTTAATGCCATCCGCCATCTTTCTTCTTTTATTTACTATGCTCTACATTGTTCACCCTAAGTGAATGACACATCATTGATACACGGCTGAGCTTAAAACTGGCATAAGGATTCCAAGAACCCTGACCAGAAGTGGTTCAGGAAGAACCTTAGCTTATTTTTTGGAAAAAGGGTTAAGTGAGGGTTTTCACAATGAATCAGCATTCTGAGAGCATTGTTTCCCTAATGAGAGACATCTCTTAATGAAGAATCAATCAGCAGGAAACAGATGTGTGTGATCTGTGCCCTTAAGTCAGAGGTCAAGACAAAAACAAATGGAGATGTTGATCTATGGTTAGCCGATTGAGCTCTGCAGATTTGTCAAGTGGATCTACTGTTATCTCTCTTGCTTTTTTGCCATTGCATTGTATCGTTTGTTGACTTGCTTATATGCAAAAATTGCTTTCAATATTTCATTGTTTCATGTAATTCATTTAAGCAGCGTATCTTTGTGTGTGCTTCACAATACCAAAAATGATGATCTTCCTAGTCCTTTAGACAGCCAGTCTTAATTAATTTGTAGATTCAGGTAGTCTATATTACAGTTTCCATGCGGGTAGAAATGACTGGACTGAATGATCCAGAATGTCATAAGAACATTTGCAGCAGTATGATTGACTTGAAGCTGAACTGACCTCATTCTCAGCTTATTAGATCAATGCTTCCCTTTAATTACCTCTTTTCAGTCTCCACAGCAGCTGGATTACAGGAAGAAGCCTTGGGCATGGAGGCTTTAAATGTTCATTTTACTCTTGAAAGTAACTCGCATTAATCACAAACATTGTAATATCATTCAGGTTGTCAAAAGTAATTGCTTTTCTCTGCCTTCCTCACATTGTAAAGAATTTGAGGCTGTCACATAACTAAAGAGTTGGAGCCCCGCAGCAGCCATCAACAATATCTGAACCCTTACCTGCTCACTGAGGCAGTTATCTGTTTCACAACAACAGCAGCCTAAATCAAACAAAACTAATCACTGAACTGAACTTTTTCACACAAAAGTACATTTACATGTAGAATTGAGGCACTATGCAAGATGTATATGGAGCTTAACGGCTCAATGGCAACAGGCTTTCAGTTGTTACTATTAATGCAAAACATATTTGCCTTTGCTAGCTCAGAAATGTCACATTAAAGATGCATTTTTATAATCAGTGGAGATTTTCTGGAATAATCTTGCAAATACCATAGGAAACAGGTTCTCCAATCCTCAAATTGCATTTCATTTCATGCATTTAATGACATGTCTATGACCTTCTAACAGTGATATATAGGAATAGATGTTGACATTAAGAGTTAGAATCATCATCTGTAAATCATGTTGCTGGTAATGCGTTTGGCTTTATCTCTATGATCCAGTTTTAGCAAGTACAGATCAGCTCTGCATTTCTAAATATATATATTATTTTACCTTTTCTTAAATCGTGCTACTGTCAGTGTGGAAAAAGTTGTGACTCAGTTTCCAGGTTTAGCAGCATTCTTGTATATTTGGGGAAAACCCTGCAGACACTTGACAGATGTGGGAACAGACCTTTTCCCCTTCATTACATGCACAATCTGGAAGTGTCATTGGACCACACAATCACACTGCATTGTGGATAATTGCCTGAAACCAAAAATAGGACAGCAGGCTTGTTGCTAAGCTATGACTCAATGATGCGAGCCATTATCAGCAGCAAGCACACAGCAGTATAGCCCGACGTTGTCAAGATATAACTCAACTGTGACATGAACACACCCTGAAATGATGAAAACATAAGAATAGTGAGGTAAATGCAAACAGTCATGCTCTTTACTGCTATCCCAGTATGCAATTTACATTGAATTTGTGCCTGTCTGTACATCCTGGACTACACAAGTCTATGTGTGTACTATTGACTGACAGCTCTGACCTTCTCACCCTGAAACACCTTTAAACCATGTTGAATTCCTCTGTGGATATCTTGTCTAAACCCCATCAGCTTTCATTGTGATATTTCTCTCCATGGAGGCTCTATAAAGTTAGAATAGATCAGTCTGTCTCTGCAGTATATGTGCTCTGTCTACAGACAACACAGCTACTCCCCTCAGGCAGGAATACAGCGGGACTCTAATCCAATCTCCAGGCCACACAGTCCACCAACCAAATCAATATGAAGGAACATCAGGAACAGAGCGTTATAGTCTTAGAGTTAAATCGAAGAGCTACATGTGGTGATTTTGGGACTTTTCAGGAACAGAGAACGTAAAAATGGAGGAGTTTGAATGTCTGTCTGAAATTTGGGTTAAAGGTAGGGTAGGTAAGAATGGAGAAACCAGCTTGAGTGCGCTAGAATTTGAAACTACACAGCCGAAAAATCTGCCCCTTCCTTCAGACTTCCTTACAGAGCCCCTCCTCCAACACACACAAACGCGCACATGACCAATGAGGGCACGAGATAAGTTTGTGCACAGATGGAAGGCTGACAGGCAGGTAGGCCATCCAGTTATTTTAGCCGGGCCGGCTAAAATGATTGGTCGTGCTTTTTACAGCGCCACGGCTTCCACAGATGAATTGTTTTAATGTATTTATTGTCAAAGCATTTTATATATTCATTGCTATCGGGATGTTAAGAGCATTCCATGGAATATAACTAAAAGTTTCTGAAGTGAATTACCTACCCTACCTTTAAGCTGAGATATAGTGATGTAATGTACTGCAGGCCTTTTATCAAATATTCACTAGCAGTAGGCTACTGCTTAAATTAGAGTTTGTTAAATATCAAAAATCTGTCTGATCATAACGATGGGCTTAAAGTGTTACTAATCAATATCTTAATATGTGTTTGAATCAATAACAAAGGATACAATTATCCCCCAACTCTGCAATTCCCCTGATCTTAATTGAGTGTTTTGGCATCTTCCAGCTCATTGTTTAGTTTCTTACGTCCTGCTAATCTATTGTTTTGGTTCACTCTTTACTTATCACTGTTGTTTCTGATTGCTGCAGGCAATTTTCTGCCACCTGCTCAGCAGAGAGATATTACCAACTAGCTGGTGATTAAAGAGAAGCTTTAACCAGCTAAGAAGCCAGATAATTCCCTCCAAATATTATTCTCAACAACTCAATGTCTAAATGACTATTCCTCTTTGTCCACCGAATGTATATCAAATGATAATATGTCAATATTGTATTTACAGCTTGTTATACAGCCCCATGCAGCCATAAAATCTATTCGGCTTTAAAAAATATGGTATGTTTATGGTATACTAAGTACCATGACCCTATTGTGCATTCAGGCAATGTGTTCATTTAATAGAAAACAACATATCATTTCTAGATAATAATAGATAATAACAATAACGCCACACACACACACACACACACACACACACACACACACACACACACACACACACACACACACACACACACACACACACACACACACACACACACACACACACACACACACACACACACACACACACACACACACACACACACACACACACACACACACACACACACACACACAGAGCAGAGATTTTGCTGGGATTTCACAAAAACAGCCATGATGCAGAATACTATTAAATATGTATAGGATGTGTATGTTTTACAATCAAAAACTACTATAGAGGATGCACGAATGCATGCACGCACGCACATGCAACACGCACACATTCGTTTTTTGTGCAGGTAGTGTGTATCTCCTGGGGCACCCTTAATCAGAGCAGTGTGTGAGGGATGTGTTGCAGTGAGGCGATGAACACTGTTAATTATTTAACCCTACACAAACACACCCGCACGCACATACACACACACTCACAGACATTCACACATTGTGAAATAGTACTGGTGAAAGGCATACTTGTCTGCTCCGCTTCTTTTTTTGGTATTCGTCCCCACGAGTGACAAGAGGTTAGGGGCAAAGAGGAGAATAGCAGCAGGCACACCCACACACAAACACTCAAAATCACATGTAATAATTTTAGCACTAGCTAACATGCTCAGACAGTGGGCTTTGGAAAAAATTGCCATGCTTTGATAAAACATGGCAGGGATCACAGCAGAGGTCTTGCTAGGAATAATGGCTGTTGACAGGCTTTCAGTGGAATGGGGGAGAAGTACACAGTTCAAACCGGAGAGACGTGATGTAAGAATTACATATTTATTGTTTACACGTCATATGAATGAAATGATTGCCATGATAATACAACAGGAGAATGTAATGGTGTTTGGCGATTAGGCCCCGGTTTGCAGGATAATCATTCAGGAGGGAAAGCACCGCTCCGATGAAATCCCCGGGGTCTAGACACTGGTGGTGGTGATGAGTAGGTGAGACCGGTCTGAAGGAGGAAGGTTTAGCTTTGTCCTGAAGGAGACAGGAGGCGAGAGGGGTGGAGGCGGGTTGCGTGTAGTCATCTGCAATGACAACTGACAGGGTGGAAGAGCAGGCATTTAAGGAATTTAGCATGTGCAGCGATTGGCTGCTGAGGGGTGACGCCCTCGTATTTAATGAGGGGGGAAGGGAGCCATAGAGTGACGTGTAAGTGACTCGTGTTAGGTCTTCCTTATTGAACTTGCGCTAAAGCTTTCATTAGGTGGTGTATTCGAGTCATACACAAGAGACACTAACATGCCCGAGAACAATGGGATGAGCCCTATTACAGCTGTAGCTGTCAAAAAGTGATTTCCGTCATGTATTTTCAGCCATGTCCAAAGAACACAGTGCATGGTTCTCTGACACATAATGTTTGAAAATGTTTAATTACTGACATTCTTTTGAGCGCTAAAGTTCATATGCCAGGTGTTTTCATGTCACAAAAAGGTCTTAGATAACAGAGCTCTGATTTGATAATGAAAAGAAAGACACAATGAACCTTTCTTTGTGACATAATCTGTTTGATTATAGCTCTCTGTCGTTGATGAGTCGGCGTCTACCCTCTTATAAACTTAGCAATCAGTAAGCATTCAACTAGTGTTTGGAAAAGTAGTTTTCACCTTCAGTATGAATCATCTTATCGGAAGAAAATGAATGCAATTATTAATGCACATTCATCACATCTACATTCACATACATTACATTGATGTGTGATGCACCATCATTAAGATAATGAAGCGCCACTGAGATCCACTTTGTACACTTCATTACTTTTCCTTTGGAGCACAACCTGTCCTGCTGTATAGCTGGATTGCTTCAACTTTTTCTTTTTTTTTACTTTCTCACTATGAGTTAGCTGAGACTCGATATCATTTTAGGGTTTGTGAGTTACATGTGGAACCACAGCCAAGAGACAGTTAGCTTGGAATAAATAAACATTTTCAAAAACGGGTAATTTTGCAGAACGAAGACAAATATAGAAAGATTGTATAGTATGTCAATTAATTAAATTTGAGTCAATTGTAACACCTGAACAATAGAAATGTTCATATCTTTTAGTATAGTGTGTGTCTAGAGAAAGGGGTTTTCACCAGCAAAAACATATTCTGTAGAGCAGAGGTGCCCAGTACGTCGACCGCGGTCGACCGCGGGGGCAATGCTGGTAGATCACGAGTCATTCATAAAAAATAAAAAATCCAGCTCCGTTAAAATAGACAAAACAGGTTTTGATCCCTCCTCCCTTGTCCTCCCTGCCACTTAATTCAGGAGTTTACTTGATTGACAGAAAAAGCGACCTATCGCTTTCCAGTCTGTTGCAAATGCAACAGAATGCAAAGCGATACAAAATCAGTCAAGTGCCGGGAAAACTCAAATGTAAGTTAAAGAGACTAACAACAAAATCAGTGCAGGACCGAGCAAGAAGCTAAAGAATGGGAGGAATAATATTTTTGTTGTGATGTCACATTCAAAGGTTATCTGCCTTATTTGTAAAGCAAGCGTCGCTCTGCCAAACAAAGGTAACGTGGAGAGGCATTATCGGAGTATTCACAAGGCATATGACAGCGACTTCCCTCCGAGTAGCGAGTTGAGAAAGGTCATGTATTATTTCTACACAAACATTATCTCGCAGTCTTAGTGTCGCCAACTCGTTTCTAACATGCAAAAAGACACAACAATTCGTCGATGGTCGGTGTATTTTCGACCTTTATCTCTCTCTCCCCTGTCTGTGTGCGAGGGGGCGGGGCAGTTTACACACACGCAGCTGCTACATGCAGCAACACACGGCGGGGATGGTGGAGAGAAGCGCTCCAAGGTGTGGTTAAATGTTACCCGTCTTGAGGTGGAGAATGCTCCTTGCCAAGAGTGTTTAGCATGTAAGGGCGGTAATACGAGCAATTTGTCTAAACATTTAGTAAAAGTGCTCCACATTCAGACGGAGGAATGCACCGGGTTCAACTGTCTTTCTAGTAGCTCTGTAGCCCCATCCACGAGTAACGTTTCCACGTCAGGTGTTATGTATGCTAGCAGCAACACACGGAGTTAACTCAATTATACAAGCATGGGTTAATGATTAGAGGAAACTGAGTTATTTATTTTGTTAAAGTTTCAGCTATTCTGTTTACAGTTCTGTCATCACATTATTTAATACGATTAGTTAAAACATTGTTGTTTCTTTTGATGTGAAATATTATTTATATAATTTGATTAAAAAGCAATGTTAATTTTGTTCACAATTTGTTAAGTTAATTTAATAATATATGTATTTTTGAATCAAGTATTCATCTTTATTGTCGTCTTTGTTAGTTTCCACATGCCTAAAACAACCTCAAGCTAAATCTAAAAGTTGATGGCTAAATAAGAGCGTTTGAGAAATTGTGCAAGGCATACAGTAATAGTCCGAATAGTCTAATTTGATAATCGATTAATCGATAGATTATCAAATTAGTCGTTTGTTGCAGCCATGTATAAATAAAACGTGTTATTCAGCAACCCTTGCAATTTGGGATTTTATCTTTGGTTGGTAGACCTCGGTGAGCTGGTCATTTCAAAAGTAGCTCACCAGCCAAAAAAGTGTAGGCACCCCTGCTGTAGAGGTACATCTTTAATCCTCTATAAAGGGAAATTGCAATTAATGTTTTAATTCAAATTGAATTGGTTTGTTTAAAAAGCCCTTTTGAGGCTGCATTGAAGATGCATGAAATGTCACTGTGTCAATACAAGTTAGAATTCAAATGATACTGAAGCCTACATGTTCAAATGTTCCCCCATGAGGAAGACGATAAGTTCACTAAACATTAACATTATGAATAATTTAGCTGAATGAAAGTGAGTTTAAGCGATGATGAAATGGTGCAAAATTGATTTGACTGGATGTTTATTAATTAATTTTTTTATCTCCATTAAGCCATAATACAAGTAGTAATATATCCTCAACTTCCTCTTTAAGCCTTGTCACAATATTTCCCCGTCTGGCTGCACTGACCCTGACTGCTGCATTACTTGATTCTCCCTCTCAGGATCCTGGCTCACCCTGTTCCAGCGTAACATTTCACCAGGCGTACAAAAATGTTTCTTTGTGTCCCTGAACTCGAACCTCATCCCTCCGCTGAAAGACACTGACAAGCCTGGCCCAACTCTGACCTTGAATCAGGTACCAGGGAAATCCAGAAGGCAGTGGGGAGATAGAGGGAGATTTGGGGGTTGTGGGAGAATTAAAAAAGGAACTATTCCTTATATGCAACGATAATTGGAAACCAGAAATAGTTTGTATTCCTCTCATGAGTCCCACTGCATTGCCCAGAAAAATATTTCTGTTATAAGTGCCCCTCTGTGGATGATATATCATAAAGATTGCTCTCAGCTTGTAGGAATAAAGCACCATGAGGGCGTTTGAGAGACCTAATGGTGACCTGGGGGTCTCTTCATTTAATTACATAGCTTGCTAAATGTCTCTCATCCATCTGAATGACCTTGCTTAGTAGCTGTTCCAGTTCAGATTGCATGCTGATGTAATGTAACATTACACGCGGTGTGCATGCACTGGAAATGACGAAGCATGCCCTTCCTTGTGCAACACATACTGTATTTTTAGACAATGGTTTTCAAGGTTTTCCTCTGGAGTCCCAATACATTTTTAGGATTATCTGAGAATGTTGTGGCGCTATAATGTGGCCAAATTGTAGATAACGAAGCACCTGTAATGTTGCTCAACATGAAGACGGGATTTTGTCGCAGTTTTTAAATTAAACCATGAAGCAAGAAATAACCACAAAGGCAAAACTAATTATGTTCCCATTTCCATGTTTCAGGGAAAAAACATGGTTCTCTCAAAGCAATTCTCCTTCAGATCAACCTCTCCTCTCCTTATTGCTACAAATATCTTTTGACCAGTGAACTTTACCATGCTTAATCCAAAAGGGATCTAATAAAGCTGTCACCTGTAATTACTCGAGCCTGTGGCGGGAAGCAGTCAGCTTTGATAATGTGTACAGAAACATAATGGAACATGTATTGTGTCACAGTCGAGTACTGTAATTGGCTCATTTGGAGGACACTTTTTTTGCTTTTGTGCTCAGATAAAGGCTCTAAGTTAATTTAAAGCCTTTTATTGTCATTATACACAGAGTACAACGAGATTCAGAGTGCAACATGTCAGTGTCAAAAAAGCGTTCATAAGTTCAAATTGTGTATGGTGTGTGTGTCATGTTGCAGCAGACAAACTTATTTTACTGCAGTTTCAAACAATGCCTTTCACTTTGAACTATATAAAAATCCAACAAAGAAATATTTTTAAATAATGTCATCTATCTATCTGTCATTATGTGAGCATCTTCTTCCAAATTTGTCTTTTGCCCTGAATGGTTGAAGGAATGGGCTTTCACTTTTTTATCATAATTGCATATAATCACTGCCACTGCACTTCCTCCTCCTCCCCTCCGCCATGCCATACTCTACCCTCTGCTGTGAAAATAATACCACTAGCCTGGGTGTGACAGGCTATAATCTTGGCACCAGCAGGAGCTAAAGTTAGCTCAGAGATATTACAGTGCTTTGAACTTCACAGCTGATGGATTGAAGGGCCCTGAAACTGAGTTTTGTGAGCGGTAAAAATGTGTCCTTAGAGCACTTGTCATGGTAACAGGTGGGCTTAAAAAATGATTTTTAAAAAACGTTTTTTTTTAATTCAGTGACAGTTACTGTAGACCTTAATCTTTACTTTTGACCTGACATAATAAGCTAATTGTATCACTTAAATCCTTTTTTTGAGAGCATTCAGACTGGTTCTAGATCATAGACAGTATATAAAAAGTGGTTAAGTCATTTGTGAAATAGATCAGCGGGGACATAACTACAAACATTTTAGAATTCACTTTCATGAACTGAAAAAAACGCATGCTGCAAAAGGATTGAAGTTCTATGACAAACAAAACTAAGTAGAAAACTTGTGAAACTAGTGATTTACAGAACGGAGACTTATGGGAGAAGAGCCAGAGGAGTGACAGCTGGAGGCAGCGGCAGCACGAGGGAAAGAAAAACAGCCAAGAACATCCGGAACACAGCAAAATGAAGTGAGAAAAGTAGCAAGGCAGAGGGACATGACCAAAAATGTATAATAGGTCAAAAGTGATAAATAAATGAGTCTGTACATTGTTTATGAGCTCCTGAATATATCCAGTAATGAAGAAAAAAACAGTAATCCTGACAAAAGCCTGGAACAGAACCAAACATATTATATTCCAGTTAGGTCTGTTTACGGAATGGCACTGATGAGTCATGACATGTGCCAGCAGTTCTGGACACATAACAAAAACCACAGGCCACAGTGGTCTGCTACAGAGGCTCAATAATGGCCCAGCGCCACCAGATGGATGAATGTCAGCTTGGTGCATCAAGGCCATTAGATACACACAGTAATCGAGCATAATTAAAACCAACACATGAGTAAAACTGGCCGCTGTCTGATTTACAGCATAGTGGAGGAAAGTGTACATACTGTGTGTGTTTCTTGGTGTGAATACATACAATTGTTAAGTGGGAAAGCAAATATTAATGTCTTATAGAGCACACTATTCCAACATCTCTTCCCCACTCTAAAACACACACTTACTTCCAGCAACTTCCCTCTAATAGCATGAGTAGTAGTTACTGTTTCTGCTTAGCGCTGCATAAATATAACAGACAAGAGCGGCGATACAACTCGACAGCATCTCCAGTCTCACGGCCCCTCAGAAATAAACTGCTGTTACCACAGAATATTAGTCAGTCGAGAGAGATTTATGCAAACTCTGTGCGCTCTTTCATATTGAATAATAACAATAATGAAAATCTCAGCACCTTCCGCTCACTCTTGGCACAAATAATCACCCCATGTTTGTTTGTGTGTAGTGTGCACACAACTTTAAACAGGATCATAACAGTAGCTGCTGGCTCACTCCCGGTTTATAAGTTCAGTGTCAATCAAGAAAAGTTGCAGTGACAGAGGAGACAGTCTGTTGTGACACTCAAAGCTACGTTTGGACCTCATGGTGCGAAAAAGCAGACAGTTCTATCCTGAGTCGGTCCCTAAGTTAATACATTATTGCAAAACATGTGAAAGTGTAATATTACGAACACCACACACACACACACACACACACACACACACACACACACACACACACACACACACACACACACACACACACACACACACACACACACACACACACACACACACACACACACACACACACACACACACACACACACACACACACACACACACACACACACACACACACACACACACACACACACACACACACACACACACACACACACACACACACACACACACACACCCCCTCTGGCTACAGGCTCTGTTCAGGGTAATACACTGCCCTCAAATGAATTGAATTCCTGTTCCCTTCCCTGAATTAGATAAGACACCATTAAATTACATTTGCTCCTTGACACTTGACAATGATATCATTCTAATTATAGACTTTTTCCTCACTTTGCCTTCTCTCCCCAAGCAACAGCATGGCACATGTCATTGTGTCCCTCAGAAGGGCATAGCTTAGTTAGTTTTAGTTTGACTGACATGTACAGATTGTGAGACAATGGGCCCTTAGGTAACAATATGTCAGATTCGTCCCACCGTGTCTCCATAAAACAAGACAGTACTTTCTAAAAAGTATAATTTCAGTCATTTTGTGTCCATCTGTAGAGGTGTTGCATCTCCTTGCAGTGGTTTTTCGGTTGTTCTGCAGTCATTGTCCATTTCTATGATTGTCCAGCATTTATTTTTAGTCCTTTTACATTTCTGTGAGGTAGTTTGTGTCTTATTTTGGGTTGTTATGTATACTTTTGGTGTCTTTGTGATGTTTATAGGTGTCAAGCGTCTCTTTGCTGTTATTTTAGGGTGCATGGGGTATTTTGTTATTCAGGCCCCTTGACCCCTAGGAACCAGTTTGATTAATCCATCCAGGTTGACTGGTTATATTGTGTTTTAAAACATCTCCATATGTCTCCAATAAGCAGCCAAATATTAAAACTGTGAATGACATCATGTGAGATGCTTAAAGGCATTTTAACATGTATGACTTTGTTTGAAGATGTATCTTATTAATCTGTCCAGTAAAGATGCCTATATAAACTCTGATGACATCTGGACCAATTTGGCTTCGGAACAAAGGATCAAGTTGGGATCAAATCATTTCCATAAAAAAAATCTACCGCAATGTCATTGTTTTTTATGAGTATGTTTTTGCATATTCCAGAGGACACATGTTGCCTCACTATATGAAAGTGACAGGGCAGTTTCACTTTGTGACAGCAGTTGTCTTTCTATACGGAACATGCACAAAGGCACTTCTCTGTATTCCTTTAGAGTTCTTTAACAGTAGTAGTCTACATTCAAAACTGTAGTAAACACTCCGAATTTAGAACCTGTCAACCCAGCAAAGATAACACCCTTGGCACCCTGCCAGACACATCATTCACTTTTTGTCGTCTTTACCTTGCGTTTGCATTCACTGCCTCTCTTTATCTCCACTTTCTGTCTTGTTGTCTCTTTTACTTGATCCCTTTCTCTGTCTGTTTAGCCTCTCCTCCCATTTGCTCTGCTGTCTCTGTCGGCCTCTCTGTTCTCCACCACTTGTTCTCTCTGTCTGTCCAGTTGATGTACACTTCCTCAGGGAGCACGGGCAGCACTCGGTTTTGAAAATCACTTTGAGCAGCAGTGCCACACACAAGCAAAGACAGCGCCTCTGACTCAAGAGATTGATAGATCCTGCTGTGCATCACTTTGTGTTTTAAGCGCAGCGTGTCAAGCAAACATGGTATTCACAAGAAGTCACTCAACTGACAAAAGTCTCAGAACAGTCAGACGTTACTACGCGTCTGCTGCACTGATGAAATAATCACACAACTGTGGCATATGACAAAATGCACTGTGAAAAACAAAACAATACCCACAAAAACTGGCACAAAAATATCATTCATTCTGTGACTAACGCTAGAACGTCCAAACCTGAGGAAACAACATTTGATTTGTGTTCAAAAGTTCAATAGCAAGGTTTAAAATACTGTACATGTTATTTGACTTGTAATTGCAGTGTGAAATCAGTTTACAGAAATGTGCAATATATATGAAACCCTACAGAGCTCCTGTCTGCTTTTATTTCTGTCTTACATTTGAATCCCCTAAGAAGAGAAACATATACATCATGTATAATGATATGCAGTAACATAAAGAAAAAGTCAGAGTAAGAAACAAGACACTTAAATATTGAATGCATTACATCTCCAGTATTGTAAAGATGTCTACTGTGTGTCTTCAGAGGTCTAAAGGAGGCAGGAGCAATGCATGGTGACACGAAGGAGGTAGGGAAGATGGTACAGATTGAAGGAGACAGCATGAGTGGGAGTGATAAGTGGAGTAAACAGAGGAAAAAAGGTAGAGGGCGAGAGAAGAATTAAATGAGTGATAATGCGGAGAACAAATGAAGAAGAAAAGGCATCAGAGGACACTTTGTGACAGGATAGACGCCCTCGAATATATGTAAAGGTGGTCGAAGGAAATAAAAAGGAAGATTGCTAGTGTTAGTGCTAATGGTCAGTGCTGTTTAAAATCAGGTCTCCAGTTACTATGGCGACAGGGCTATTACAGACTGACATTTAACCACCGTCTTTTCTGTTTTTTGAGTGGGTGGTTTACTCTTAAAAGTTCTATCTGTTTTGTACTTGAACCAACTTTTCCCCAGCACTCACTCACTGTATGCTAATCTCTAAGCTGGTACAAAATAAAGCACATTTCAGTCAGACAGAAGTGCAGTAATGCATAATAAGATACGACATTTTTGAAAAGACAGGAATTTATGAATGAGAATCTCTCGTCTCATGTGCATTTCTGTTGTGATCAACTCTTATGGCGGAGTCAGTCACGACCTTGCTGAGCTTGCTTGTTCCTAAATGTATTTTCGCTTCATCACTTTCTAAAAGGACCGTGTCGTCGACGTGTGCAACTTTTTTAGTCTCAGATTTAACATTATGCAGCTAAACTTGGCTGTTCTCATAATGAGTGAGTAGGCTTTGGATCATAAAGTTCGTAATGAGAAGGCCCCTAGGCTTCTTTGAAAAGTACCCAATATCGTAGGTTATACTCATAAAGAAAATATGCAAATTAAACTTGGTCTGAGTAGTGTGCCATCTGCCTTTATATATAGCGAGCCAGATTAAAGGGAAAATTACACTTTTCATTAAGTATGTTAGTTCTATTTTGGAACCTTTGTAATAATTCCACAGTTATTTGAACATTGTATTCACTTCTATCAAATACTGAGATCTGCGTGAGCGTGTACCCTAAATCACCAGTTTCAACATTTGTCTTACATTTTTAGAAATCAAATCTTAAAATAATTGCACTGTTACACCTTTGGAACATTACTTCATTAGTCTTTGCAGAGCTACTTCCAGGATCAACCTCTACCATGTTTCGGAGCATACCGTTTTTCTGTAAACTGCCTGATGTTGTGACTGCTCACTTTGCTTGACCTTATGGTGGAGTAATGTCTTTGTGTCTCCTGACCTCAGCAAGTGTAATTTGCTGTGTAAGCTGTTCTTGGAAAAAAAAGCCCCACTGTTTGTCATATTCACTAACACAAGTATTGATACTATTCATGACAAATTAGCATGGCAACACACATACAACCTTGCTAATGAAGCTGCCATGTACAGTATGAGGGACATGAAGGGAAGAACAATCATTTGTTTTATTCTGCTGCTGTTTCTCCTCACCCTCTTCCTGTTCGTCTTCCCCGCCTCTCCCACCTCCCTTCTACTCTTTTGCAATGAGCTTCAGTTTTACAATCACTCTTGGGGATGAGGGCAGCTGACCAAAGCGCGTGCTTGCACCAGGAATGCGTGCCGGTGTCGGTGTGGGAACTCATCTGTGCGTGAGCGTGATGTGTGAGCATGTCACGGTGAAGCCGCTGAGGGGGAGAGCGGAGTGTGGGGCCGAGGGGGAGGGGAGGAGGGATGGGTGGAGGAAGGAAGGAACGGGTGGTGACTGTTTAACATGATCATTGAGCAGCCATGTTCCCTTCCCCCAGTCTCAATCCATCCCCTCCACTTCTCTCTTCTCCCCTTTATCTCCACCACAGCAGATCTATCATGACTCGCCTCCCCATTTTAAAGGTAATCAAGCTGATATGTGAGTACACTTTAAATGCCCAGGAAATAAAAGGCAGTGGACATGCTACCATTGTAATTGCATTCACTCTTAGGTGGTTCTGCCAGTTGTTAAATCCTCCCTCCTCCTTGTCTTCTACTTCCCCTGCTGCCTATTTTACAAGCCCTCTTCTTCGTCTTCTTTCATCACCCATCTGTCTTTGAAATGTGGTTTCTTCCATCCTACTCATCTGCTTGTCCTTCAACTCCCTCTCCCTCTCACTCTCTCTCCTCGTCTCCCTCCTGCTGTAATGGCTGAGAGGCTGATAGACCAGCAGCAGCAGCAGCAGCAACCAGACCAGAAACACACAGTCACTCATGGCCACGCTCAGAGGGGGGCTTCAGAGTGTGTGTTTGTGAGTGTGTGTGTTTGTGTGTGTGAGCATGCAGGAGTATGACTGATCTCCCAGGGGGCCGAGGTTGTTACGAGGGTCACTGAGGAAGTCGCCATGGGAACATAAGCCCTGCCTTGTCTTTCATTGTTATGGCCCTCAAAGAGCACAGTATGTGTTTGTGTCTCAATTTATTTTTCTTCGTAGTACACAACATGAGTTTAGTCCCAGTTGTCATTCCTATACTAGCATTCAGTTAATCCGCATATAAATATATTATATTTCAGAACATACCAAACATTATATGATTTCATTAAATGCACAGAATACATGTAATCTCACATGAACATGGATCTAAATCATCCACCACATCCCACCTAAATACACACTGAAAGAGGACCTTACTAGGTAGTATTCAACATTTTAATTAACTAAACAAATATATAGAATATAAATGAATACAATATAAAATTAAGAGAGGCAATCTAAACAATCCAGTTCAGAAAAATAATGCGGATAACATTTTTTTTTCAAACAAATCTGATATAGGCGTTGGCAGGGTGTGCATATAGGTCAAATAGGGTTGCCAAATCTTTCTGAAAGTACATGTGATGTTACAGCGTGGAATTCAGCATATATCTAGCTATTGGGTGATGGAAAACCAGATTTCCAAACCACCGCTATCCAGTGCTTTAAACAGTGTCTATAAACCTTTATGTTTAGTTTTTCAAGTTTAATAGATGGTTGTAAGATTCCCTTACAATCAAAATTGGCTTCAACACATATTTAACCTCCTGTATGTGTATGGTGTACTATTTTAATACCTGCATTTGATAAACATTTTACCATTAGCTCAGGCATTTACAATATAATATGATATTGAGTGCTTAAAACCAGTCACTGTGGTGCTAATACAAAGGCAGCATTGACGTGATTTGGAAAAATATCAGCACCAACATCATAACATAATTCATGGTAGCTCAGTGAGTCATACAGCAGAGGAGTCACAGGTATCAATCTGAGTAAGTGTGCAACCTTCAACTCTCTTTGCCCCCGGGAAATTAAAGGAAAAACCTACAGTAACCATCTTAGTTACATGTGGGAACACCACCTCAGAGCCTCTCAGAGCCTCTCTGTTACTTGAGGAATAGCACCAACACCAGTGTTTCCCCTATATATAAATAGTGGCGGCGCAGCGCTGCTGCTGAAATATGCGCGCCGCTACTAGGGGGCGCCAGCCAGGTACCCACCATTTTTTTTAATGGGATAATAATGGGATAAAATAATAAAATAAGAATACGTTTTTCATTTTTGATTGTTGGTTATGTGGATTTGTAGTATTTGTGTTACTGTATGTTCAATAAAGGTGTATTTTTGCTCAATCTTGAGACATTGCCACTGTATGTACTAGGCAGGGCCGACATAGGCGGTCGCCTAGGGCGCCAGATCTGGGGGGGCGCTGCGTTGGCAGCTCTGGGAGAAAAAAAATAAAATGTTTTGACCGTTGGCGCTCATCCTAATTTTTGGCCTTGATGTAACAACATTCATAATTAAGTAAATGTAACACCCTTTTCACCCGGTTACACTTTTCATTTGCCCTGTACGATGGGCGCTGTAAGTGATGAAAGTGGGGGATGTTGGCTTATCTGGTGCCCACAGCTCACAGCCAAAGTGCGAGCATGAGAGCGAACGAGGGAGAGAGAGAGAGGGCGCACCGGTACCGGCGCTGTTGTTATTAGAATCTGGTGCTAGCTGCGCTAACGGATATAAGAAGTAGATGTTTCTACAACCAGGGTGGAGGAGAGCTCTCCTGTCAGACTGAGAGGCTCAGTGGGGTAAAGGACTCTCTGAGTGTTTAGATAGTTAATTTTAGTCTAAGTTATCACAGTGGGTCTCAAACGTTTTGACCACAAATTATGTAAACACATATTTCCAAGGCACTCCTTTATAATTATTAGGATAAATAAAAACAGGTTTGAAATCATTCCAATGTATACTATAGGACAGTAAACCAAAAATATCGTTTAAAGTTGGAGAGGTACAAAAATATGCATAAATAAATAAATGTTAACTAGGTAAAATAAGATATGAATGAACAACAAAAATAAAATAAGTAACATTTATTTGTTATTGGCTATGGTAGGTTATTGGTTATGTTCATATACTTATTTAATTATTAAAATGTAAACTGATCTTTTTCATATGGGTGTTTTAGAGGTGTACCCCCTAGATCAGGTCTCTAGTAATTGTGTGCTCAAAGTGCACCAGGTTGTAGCATTTTACTATTCCCCCGGACCCCCCTAGAGGATGTGATGTCCACCCCCCAATTCAAACATGATACTGAATACATTTGAAGCCATTTGGGCATATATAATATATTACCTATGTCAATAAGTTTCTGTTTTTGTAGTGTATTTGTCTTTTGTAGAGATTTTTCATTTATATATAAAATCTCGCATAGGGCAGCAAATTGGCTAGAACCGGCCCTGGTACTAGGCCTCAAGAGCCTTTCGTGTGCTGGCAGACACATAGAAACAAATTGGCGTGGCGCACTTCGCACGTGCACACACTAAAAAATTCTACGCTCACATTATGCTGGGCCCACGTGCCTTAGCACCGCTGCTATGACTCGAAACACTGAACACATTTTCCTTCATTTGGTTTTTTGATGATAAAGCTGGAGAGCACTGAGATATGGTGAATGGGAAAGCAAAAGCATATTGGTTTCTATCCTAATCATACGCTCAGTGACCCTTCGTGCCCTGTGTGGAGGCATATTGTTTCCTGGAGTTATTTATTCAGGTTTATTCTTGAAATGTACTGCACTCTTCTTAAACGTTTCAATGAATGAGAAGGAGGAAAGTATTTAGGGAGATTAGCTAAGGTAAACAGAAATGTGGGAATCAATAACTCCAAATCACATCTGCCAATGCAAAAGCAGAGAAGAAAATAATAAAGAGTATTCATCCTCCGGTAAACAGAATATTGCCTGAACTTTGGACTGAAACAGTACATAAGCGTTTTGATACTCCAACAGCTAATGAGGCTGTATTATATGGCTTTAGAACACATCATAGCACAGAGACAGCTCTGGTTAAAGTCACAAATGACATTCTAATAGCCTCAGACAAGGGACCTGTCTCTATTCTTGTTTTGCTCGATCTCAGTGCTGCATTTAATACTATCGACCATGATATCCTATTGCAAAGACTAGAGCACTTAGTTGGCAATGGCATACAGGGAACTGCTTT
Organism: Gymnodraco acuticeps; assembly: GCF_902827175.1. Classification (NCBI taxonomy): domain Eukaryota; kingdom Metazoa; phylum Chordata; class Actinopteri; order Perciformes; family Bathydraconidae; genus Gymnodraco; species Gymnodraco acuticeps. The sequence continues at coordinate 1,167,967 of NW_022991628.1, forward strand.
AGGCTGGTTTAGGTCCTATCTATCTGAACGCTCTCAGTTTGTACGTGTCAACGATGAATCTTCCACGCAAACCAAAGTTAGCCATGGAGTGCCACAGGGTTCAGTGCTCGGACCTATTTTGTTCACATTATATATGCTTCCGTTAGGCAATATTATAAGGAATCATTCTGTAAACTTTCATTGTTATGCGGATGATACTCAACTATATTTATCAATCAAGCCTGATGAAATTAATCATCTAAATAAAATTCAAGACTGCCTCAAGGACTTAAAAACGTGGATGACCTTACATTTTTTTATGTTAAACACGACCAAAACTGAAGTTATTGTACTTGGCACTAACTATGGATGGCATTAATTTGGCCTCCAGTGAGACTGTCAATTTCAAGGACCGCCTACTTCCATCTACGTAACATTGCAAAAATCAGGCATATCTTGCCTCAAAACGATGCAGAGAAACTAGTCCATGCATTTGTTACTTCAAGGTTGGATTATTGTAACTCCTTATTATCAGGGTGTACCAAGAAGTCAGTCAAGTCGCTTCAGCTGATTCAAAATGCTGCAGCTCGTGTTCTAACCAGAGTTAGGAAAAGGGACCACATTACTCCTGTTCTGGCTGCCTTACACTGGCTCCCTATAGAACACAGGATAGAATTTAAAATTATTATTCAGGCGCCATCTTACCTTAAATAACTCATTATACCCTACTGTCCTACTAGGGCATTGCGTTCCAAGAATGCAGGGTTGTTGGTTGTTCCTATAGAGTCTCTAAAAGTACAATGGGAGCCAGAGCCTTTTCTTATCAAGCTCCACATTTGTGGAATCAGCTTCCATTTTGTGTTCGGGCGGCAGACACCATATCCGTTTTTAAGAGTGCGCTTAAGACCTTCCTTTTTGATAAAGCTTATAGTTAGGGCTGATTAGATTCAGCCCCTAGTTTTGCTGATATAGGCTTAGTTTGTCGGGGGACATCTTACTTCTTCCTTCTCTCTGTCTATACCTGTGTACTCTCATGTTCCGATTAACCCAGCTTCCCCAAATGTCTTTCTTTTTGGTGTCTATATACGCCGGGATCCGGAGTCATGGATGATCCTGCGGTCCTGTGTCCTGGATCGCGAGCCCTGGATCTTGAGTCGTGGCTGTGGTCCTGGATCATAAGTCCTGGATGGATATCCTCGTGGATTCATCTTCCTATTATACACACATGCATTTCCAAACATTTGGTCTACCTATGTTGCAAATGTATTATCTTTTCAATTTACACACGGCATCTATTGCACGTCTGTCCGACCTGGGAGAGGGATCCCTCCTCTGTTGCTCTCCCTGAGGTTTCTCCCATTTTTCCCTTTAAACTGTGGGTTTTCCCCGGAGGTTTTTCCTTGTACGATGTGAGGGTCTAAGGACAGAGGGTGTCGTATTGTCATACTGATATTCTGTACAAACTGTGAAGTCCACTGAGACAAGTGTAACATTTGGCTATATAAATAAACATTGATTGATTGATTATATAGTGAAGTTATTTTCAAAGAAGTTCTCTTTCAGACTTGGGTTAAAACCCTCTTTTTATTTGACTTAACATAGAATTCTCTTTTCCCAATAAAATGCCCTCGTTCTCATGTAACCTGTTTGAATGTGTGCGAAGGAGATGCGTTTGGCTGGAAACTATGATATAGATGTGCTATGGGAATTTCACAATAAAGGCGTTTGTTAAAGATAATGAAATGTATTGATATTTTGCATTGATGCTATTGGATGATTGATCATTAAATCAGTGCATTGATCCATATCCCACACCCCTAAAATACTTAACAAGTTATCCCCAAGAATATAATGGTTCATTCCTTCACCATAACAGAATAAGGGTTTATGTTAAAAAATAACCCCAATTACCTTTAAGACAAGCATCTGGGGCCCAACTTTCTTCTCCCCTTGTGTTCCACCAAATATATTCTTACAAAATATCTAAACACTCCATAAGCTTAGATTTCATTATCCCAGCTACACAGTTAAGCTGGTTAGCTTCATCCAGCACAGTGTTTTCCGAAACACAGCGTAGGCGGTTGGTTGCATTTGCATCCATTTGCCTGAAATATTTTCAGCATTTTAACTGAATTCAGTGGACTGCTTTCGTGTTGCACTGCTTTAATGCTGCTTGAGATGCATTTTCACCCTGCCTAAAAATATCTGAAGCGAACAGTTTGGATGTGACCATGGCTAACAGTTGGTGACAGTAGCAGTGGCTCATGAGCCATGCTGTTTTGTCAGCATGTGGTGAGCCGGCCAGCCAGCAAGTCAGTCATACAAAAGAATCACTGAACTTCTCCCTTTGCCTTTACCCTCTCTCATCTATCCCTCTGTTTATATATATCTGTAATATATATCCACAGCTGTACCATGGTTCAGTTTAAGCTGCTGAAAACACACTCTGCTATTTGTTGTACTTAGAGGGGGGTATATGGACCATACTGAATTAGAAATGTTGTAGTTTGAATAAGAAAAGCTACCTGCTAGAAGACAAGTGTGGATCTGTCCATGGTGCTGAAATTAGAAAGTGATGTAGCACTCTGCTTCCCCATCTCCATCCATCTATCTATCTCATCTCCTTTCCAAACTAACTACTAAATAGCATGCATGACTCAACAAGAAGATGTATCCGGTTTGCTATCAAACCAATGTTGAATCCAACATAGGAAAGAGTGTATGGAGAATAAAAGAACATCTTATGTACTTATAGGATGAGGACTCTTACCTGCAGAGATAAGAGGAATTCACCGGGTCACATCTAGGGTAGAAGTGGCTCCCTGGAGCTCAGGTCGCGTCCTCTGCTGGTTGTAGATTGTGTCGACTTCAGTCACTGAATAGTGAAACCAATAGCAAAAAAGCCCAAATGTCAGCAAAGTAATCAGCAAAACGCTGAAGTGCCAGTAAGTCAATCGACTTTAGTCCAACAAAAAACCGGTTGGCTGACCCTGTGTAGTTGCTAGTTTAAAAAAAAGGTAAAATAGTACATGTGTGCTTATTCTTTGTTGTCGGACTACTTTTCCACACCAGTCCTTTCATTCGCATGCAAAACGTTTTCTGTCCAATTCCAAACTCGCAGAAAGACACCCGAAAAGCACTCCAAAGATGATGAAAAAAACGCTCCAATAGTAATTACAATGCCTCCGGAAAGACGCGTCAGCCACACACCACTGCTTGTCTGGAGTTGTTTGAACAGGAGAGACCGCTTCACCAACGCTGCTCTCAGATAAAGCACTCCTACGCAAACATCATCATCAGCCTCAGCAGCATGTGTGTTGGAGGAGGAGACGAGGTGATAGAAAATCTCGACATCTCCATTTCAACCACCAGTTCCCCACCGTCCGAGGAGGTCGAGGTCAGATTTTTGCTGAAGCGATTCCACACAAATCGACGCGGAGCTTTCCCCCCCTTATTAATCTATGTATCTATCTCATCCCCTTCTCCTGTGTGTTTGTCTCTTTGCGCCGCATGTTTGGCGAAAAATTAGCCAGCTGCTCGCCTCTCGGGCTACTAAGTGTCCCCGAGAATACCGGCTGCTGTATATTTACATGCACGGTTCCTGGATTTCCGCATATAGTTGCTGATTCCTGCAGAGAGAGGTCCGGCGCTGCGCGGAGACGAGTCAAATGAATTCAGAGGTGGCTCTTTACTGCCTGCAGACCCAGTGAGTGATGCAGCCTGAAGTGTGCAGCCTGAGAGATGGCGCTTTAGTCACAGATTGGCGGTGGGTGCTATAGAGAGAAGAGACAAGAGAGAGGGAGGGGAGGGGAGGGGGACAAGATGCTTGATGAAGTCCCTTCTGACTTCCAAGCAGAAGTCTGTCAGCTGTGTGCCTTTTTGTGGGACTTCATGGGATGCAAGGTTGCTGAAATTGTAGACATTTTAATTAGGCTACACATGGTCGTATACCTCCAAAGTCACCATGACAAGTGTGGACAAATAAAAGAAAAGTGCATGTCCTCAGACACGTTGGTGGAGCCTGCAACCTAAGATTTTTTAACTATACTGTAGCTATGTACGTATAACAAATAAAAGCCTTGAACCTTGAACCTCGAACCTTGAACAAACTCTCCAAATGTATAACCAACACACAGCCAACTGTATAAATCAGAATTCTTCACACTGGAAACCAGAATGCAGAGAAGATTCATTAAGCTTCCCAGTTGCAGCAGTTAATCACCCAAGCCACATGAGACAACCAACACATAACGATAATTAAACTATTACACCTGTCCTCTGCCAAAGGTTCAACCAAGGTGAAAAAACAAATTGTCCCTCTGTCTGGAACAAAACGTCCATTAAAGTCCATTAGGACCACAGACACATTCGTCCCTTTGAAAGATTATTGTGTCCCTCTGTCTTTTGTCATTTCACTCTGTTGATCTGTTTGAGGACATGTCAGGAAGTCCATCCGTAGATGAGATTGTTTTCTACTTTTAAGTCCCTTTCATGTGATCCATGAGACACTCTCTGTGCCACAGTATTCCCATCTTGTCAACTTCTAAACGCCACTGTTGTACCACTTCTTTTTCTTTCATCTTTATTCATCTGTCTTCTTTCTCCTCTTTTACTCTTCACTCATCGTCTCCTCTAATTACTCATCCAGCCCTACAACGTCTAGCCTCTCACATTCAGATCAGACGAGGGGCAGTTTGAGGCAACGTTAAGAGTAGCAGTGTGAGTTTTTATTGCATTCATTATTCAAACAGGCAGAAGTGGAGATTAGTGCACTTTGAGAGTGTGCCGCGTTGAAATATTTATATTGGGAGAGATTGAGATGGTTGCATTTGTCATGTTGAGGGGAGTTCAGCTTTTATCCATTCCACTCTCTCTCCTTTTGTGTGTGTGCGTGTGTGTGTGTGTGTGTGTGTGTGTGTGTGTGTGTGTGTGTGTGTGTGTGTGTGTGTGTGTGTGTGTGTGTGTGTGCATTTGTATGTGTGTGCATTTGTATGTGCATTTATGTGTGCATTTGTGTGTGCATTTGTGCATGCATGCATACAAGATGAGGTGTATCAGAGTGGCTAAGAGGCATCTTGACCTATAAGAGTCAATTGCAGAATTTAAATAAAGCTTTCTTTACTATATCAATGAAGCGGGGTGTACAATAGATAATTGCAGTTTAACCACTGCAATCAAGGACAATCTTTTAGTCAAAGCTTGTTTACCAAACAGGCAAAGTGGGCAACCGCCTTGGGGCCCCAGAACCTTATGGGCCGCAGATGTCCCGGGTTAACTACACAGATGTCAATTGGTTTTGGTGGTTTGCAAACTTGTTAGTTATTGGCACCAGTGAAAGTGAAAAAACAATATGGATCTTTAAACATGACGTGACACAATATATATTGTGTAGAAAAGTCACATTTATATCTATGCTCAGTTCTATACACTCAGGTTTGAACCTTCTTGATCTTTAGCTTATTGGGACTTACATTAGCTTAAACTTTACTTTTATATATCTGTGTTATGTGATAACTTTATGACTCTACTACTTGTATTTAGATTTTTCTGTGGTTACCGCCTGTGGCCACAAGGGTTGCTGCTCAGCAAATTCTACATTGGCTTTAACTTAGACAGATGTTGTGGCAAGGTGGCACAATGTTTCAAGTTTAAGACCTTTCACTGTAACAGCCATATAGTGAATACTCCAAATAAAGTTGGTTTTAATTGAATTCCTGCAAACTATTACTGGGTCAGGTTCTGTTGGTATCGTCATCTCTTGGCAAACGATGATGAAGTGCTTGGGTAGTTTGAGAATTTATTCGAAAATAGTTGCGACTGTAGTTTCTGTAGTTTATTTGTATACTGCTTTAAATTAAAAAGTGTTATTTGATTTTATCAAATGTCTGTATTAATAAATGGGCAATTTACAGTATTTAGCAAACCTGATAAAAGAGCAACACTAATGAATACAAAATATCCAAGGGCTTTAAAATCATTGTGAATACATTAATAATCTCTCTGATGCCGTCTCTGTTGTAGGACTATTCAATAGTATTGGTTTATGTAATACATTTCATATAATTCAATCAGTGAATACATGCAATACTAACTATGCATAATACAAAAAATATATTCATAAGTTATGGATCATTTGTCAGTGAGATTCCTAATTCTTTTTGGCATCTGTGTGCCCATGCATAAGCCTCTCCTAAACTGATAGCAAAGCATCATGGGAAAGTTGTAGGGGCAATTTCTGGATTGTTCTAGGCAGGGAAATGTCAGATAGCCCCCCAGGCACCCACACACAAACACACACAACATGACATGATTACCCAAAGGGACCATCATTCTCTCCCTAAATCTGTTCTTCCCCACCCATCCCCCACTCTGTCCCTCTCTTTTTCTGTCGTTCCATCCAGATCACGGCCGACTTTACGGCGTTTAGGTTTGCTGACACCTCAGTAATGGCAGCAGTAAGATAAGTGTGCATGTAAGAGAAATGAGAGGGCAGGAAGAGAGTGAGAGGGTGATCACCAGTAATGGAGAGCAGTGTGACAGAGGAGAGGTAAGTGAGGTGGTGTAAAAGATGAAAAGAAAGAGAAAGGCACATGTAGAAAGGGATATTATTTAGCCTCATATGAAGCCACAGACACACACATCTCTTTTTGGCCTCTTCTGGAAAATAAATGCAATGGTTTGACGTCATGAGCAAATGTAATATGCATTTGCATTTACCCTACAGCACTTTTGATGACGAGCTTGCCCTGAAATTCAAAGGAATTTTAAATGTAGTGAATCATCCCTACATGAAAGTAGTGGACAGAGATGTGTAGCAGCCATCTTCTGTAAACTGTCCATCCATCCTGTACTTATCCCTATTGCTATTAAGAGTGATAACACCAGGCTGAAAAGCAGAGCTTCACTGCCCTCTGTGGCTGTGAGCCTGTTTCACTTTGGCGTGGTCAGATGGGGGGGTTTGTTACACCTTTATATTACTGCGGCAAGGTGAGAAGAACCACTAGAGGTAGGTAAGCTAAAGCAAGATTTGCAGGAGTAGCAACACAAGGTTTGGTATTTTTTCCAGACAGGCAACCCTTTAGTTTAGGAGTGGACAACTGTAACGTTAATCATTCATTTTTATTTTTACATTACTTGTAAATTATCAAAAACATGTGAGTAGACAACTTGTTCCAGCCTTGCCCCGGGATGTAAAGAGAATTTCAACAAGTCTAACAAAAATGTTTTAAAACATTACCCATTTTGCTTTGAGCAAACAAAAAACGCACAACGCTCCCTAATACCAACCGAGGACAGGATCCTATTGGCTGTTTCCATAACTTAAACCACTATCTTTCTTATAATCTTTCATTAAACACAACATTTGATTTATATTGATTGAGAGTAGACCAACTGATAGCCCGGCCTCTACAAGGAGAGGTAAAGAACGTATCAGTGACATAATTCTAGGCGTTTTACAACACAGATATTTTGACTTGTAATAATAATAATAATACATTTTTAATTTATATAGCGCTTCTCATCTGCCAAGACAAATCTCGAAGCGCTTCACAGCAAAGGACACTGATACAATTTGAAAGATTAAAAAAATAATAATAATTAAAAAATTAAAATAATAATATTGTAATAGTATAGGAAAACCAAAGGTGTTACAAAAAATATGAACGCCTCTTTCTTTCTCAGTAGACTCTGACAGTGGGTAAGGGTCTTCATAATAAAGAATTATATCTGTAGACCCTATTATAACCCTTAATTATTTCATTCCCACTGTCAAAAATATGTTTCCTGTAACTACTAATTCACTGTTCTGTCAAGCTCCCTGTTTGTAGCCTTTTGCAGTTTGATTACTAAATGTGTGTAAAAGCTAGGGACAGGCTAAAGAGCACACACACTTCACTAACCTTTCAAACCAACCCTGAATGTGTCCCTCTTTTGTTTGAAACCCATAATTGACAGTTTGATTAGGTCTTCTACTGCCTGAGGCAGTGGCTTAAAGGAAAGGGCCTAATGCATTAATGCCTTGTTTACGCCTCCACATGTGCTTGCTGCACCCTAAATCCACTTTGAATCAAATACCCAACAAGCCAGGTGAGAGCTATAGTGTCTTAAATACTTTTTGTCAGGAAATATATAAGAAAATGTTTGATCATGCTCACTAAAGTAACACAAAAAGACAGAGATAGAGTGAGCAATACAGTTTAGTTTTTCTGAGCAGATTGTCGTTGATAATGTCCATGGTTGAATTTGGATCAATTAGGGTCTGGCAGATGTGCAGAATCATGGTTTACCCCAGGGCTTAAAGGATACAATCCAATTTCCCCCAACAAATGTAATACTATTAGCGTGGACAAAAACAGACAAGTCACAAGGGAGGAGTCTCTTAAAAACCAGGGAGGGGGACATGAGGAAGAGAGAGACAGAACAGTGGCTCAGAGGGAAGAGACAGTTCCCGCAAAGGACTTGGAATCAGAGAAACCTAAAGACTGGAAAGTTTAGGAAAACTCAACATTAAGTTTGAGTGACTGAGATGATAGAAAACATGGGAAGAAGAGGATAAACAACCTCACCTGACTACTGCGAAGGACACAGTCTATAGTCCAGAAAGAAGGGCTTACAGGGACAGAAAGAGGTGTAGAGGTAGAGCTCTCACAGAAATCCACCATTGAGAGAACTTTCTTGATTGAACTCCACTTCGGGAAGACTGAGGAAGACAAAACAAGAGGTGAAAAAAGACGACAACTTGCTGCCACAATAGAACCTTTCGGCTATGAGGATCTGCAAAAAGAACATTAGGCTTCAAGACTTCACCATCATGTACTTCACCGCCATCGCTGCTCTCATGGTCATCTTGGTGGCTTCATACCAGGGCCCCACCAATGCTGTTGAAGTTTCAGACCTTAAAATAAACCCCTCCGGCCCTCTACCACCGCTCCCCATGCCCTTCCGTATGAGCCTTGACCCCCGTGGGGATGTCCAGCTCTCCTGGAACATCAGCTACGCCAACCAGGAGGTTTACATTCAGCTGACGGTCGCAGACATCAAACACGGCATGGTCTTTGGGATGTCGGACCGCGGGGAGCTGACCAACGCTGACCTGGTGGTGTTGTGGGACTCTGGAACTAACAGCTACTTTGGGGTAAACAGGAATGTGTATTATCTATATAATCTGTCCAACACATTTCAAATAATTTAGGGAATTATAATAATAATAATAATAAAGCTTTATTTATATAACACTTTCCATACAACACATGCAGCTCAAAGTGCTTTACAACATGACACATCACAAGTTAAAAACAAACAACAAGAAATCCCCCTGATTATTTGTTAAGAACTTTAAAAGGTACATGCAGCAAAATATAACATGTTATCAGGTTAATAGACACAAGGAGGTGAAATGTATGATAATACAAATAAAATAAAATAAATATTGGTTTCTCTCTGACAGATAAGACACAAGACAAATGAATCGATGCAACAATATAAAATATAAAACCCCATAAAGTGAACATATAGGTACAACAGAAATACAAATAAAAAGATTAAGAGCTATACAATAAATAAAACAATATAAAGGTAGGTAAATAATAAAGACTAAAAGTGCGGGGTTGCTAAAAAAGTGTCTTTAGCTGTCGTTATAGCTACAAAACATTAGAATGACACAAGGCTCAGGTGGAAAGGAGGTGTTGCATCGGATATTTGTACAGTCTTTCTCAATCTCCCTTTCCATTCTCCTCTTTGTGTCAAATTCATAAATGCACATGGATTACATGAAGTCCTTGAGGAAAGGAGGTTTCCCTCATCTGTCTGTGGTCCCCGGGGCGTGAGATTGGTGTTTTTTGCACGAGGAGCCGGCGGACTGCTTGCTTCATGATCACAGAGTCACAAAGGATGCTATCGGCCCCAGCTAATTGGAAATCACTCAAACGTCACTAATAGCTGAAGCTCACTGGGGAATCATTAGCAGGTATTAGCATATCAAAATTGAATCCTGTGCTGATTAAGATGTGTAAAATGCCTCATTTTTATATTTGCCGAACACAAGCCTCCTTAACAAATGAAATTCCCTGATAAATTAATCAATTTAGTATTTATGTTGCTGTAAAATTCCAATGTATCTTTTTTTAAATTACATTTAGTCCACAAGGGTTATGTGGAAATATGAATAAAAGTTAGCAGGGTGAATACAAATTGCAGATACATTTTTGAGCAGCAGTTCTGATTGTTCCTTGGAAAAAAACTTTTCCGACTAATTTATAATTTGTATTATATTATTAACATACTGTAGGTAGTAGGACTAACATCTGGTCGGTTAATGTATGTGCATTCAACCTTTGAGGATCGTGTGTGTACAAAACTACCTGTTTGTTATAGCATTTACCAAATGGGGATCGTTCAGCAAACAAAGACTTCAGCTGTTTGCTATGTAGGATTTGTGGTTTCACCATGAATAGCAGGTTAGTTATCAGGTCATACATGAGATAAAGTGCAGGGACAGCTTCTGAAGTACACTTTTTCCCTCTTAAATGAAGGCTAAAGTATAAAATGTCTCTTACATCTCATTCTCTTTTTGTCCATATGTCTTGCTGAGCAATCCCTCACAACTAAAAGCAATGTGTGCAGAGTTAAATAGTTCCTTTCGTCAATGCCGAGAAATAAGGACATTTTAAACTTTAATCAGCAGAAAGGGACATTAATCTAGAACTAATCTTATTTTATATAAATGTAATATGAACTGAGGAATGTTAATTTAAAGTTTCGATGGTTTTAAAAATGAAAAATAAGTAAAAGGTCACATATTTCTTCTTCTACTTTCTTAGACCAACACCACTCTTTTGGATAATAAACCATAACACCCAAAACTAACATTACCACTATCTATGCTGTTTTAATTAGTTTTTTTACAGAAAATGGGCAGTTGACTCCTTTTTATTGATTTTTTGGTGCAGACATACACCATATTGTGATTATCTGCTGAGATTAGATCTGAGGCCAGCAGGACTCCATAAACTGCTCTCAGTTCAACTTCAGAAGGGATGGCTGAGACTTTTGTCTCACAAATCCATAAGCAGTCTTTTATGGCAACACGTTCCACATTGCTAATACTAGAATATAGATCAACTGTAATTATACCATTACCATAATAAACTAACTTTGATATTGGCAAAACAATTGAATCACAATGTAAGGATTTTAAAGGCCAAAGTGACCAAAAATGGTTACTTGTTAATTGTGTTACTATGGATATGTAAGCAGTGCCATAAGACAGACTTGTAAAAATGTGGAACTATTGTTTAACACACCATACCATGTTTTTTAGGAATTCCAACTTACGCAAACATAAAGGTTGAACAGAAATGCCAAATACACGAAGTGGACCCAACTGCCATTAACTTAAACATAACAAAATATAACCTTTATACACAAACTTAACAATTTCAAGTCTTAGAAATTCTCTACACAGACATGCAACTCACATACTGTATACTGCCCACTTCTTTCTTTAAAAAAAAATATGTTGCCGTTTGTTTAGAGCGGTTATATAAGATATTCAGAGAGGCAGACAGAAATACCGAGATCTTAGGTGTTATTCTGGACAGATATGAATGTGAGAAACATAGCAGGAGCAGATAGACGGAGCTGTTGAAAAACCTCCTGGCAGAGAACAGGAATATTGAACACCAGGTGGGGAAGGTACACTGATTTCTTTGAGAAAATTGTGTAGGTTTGTGTCAATCTGAAAATTAACAAAGAACAGCCACTTTATTATTTCTCTGCTTGATTTGACAACATGTCTTAAGGTAATGGGTGAATAATGAGTTTCTCATTGCGAAACCTGATCCCCTCCTTTTTGAAATGAGCTGTTCAACTGTTCAAACTCTCAGGTAAAGAAGGGTTGTCAAAAGCCTAATAGAATTGAAATCTGGACTAAATGTGATTGGCTCATATATGTGCTTTTAAATACTTTGTGCAGGTTAGATTTTTTTAAAGTTAACATGTGTCCCTCAGGATGCGTGGAGTGACAGTGAGGGCCACGTTTCATTGGATAGCCAACAAGACTACGAGTTGTTGGATGCCAAACACAAACCTGACGGATTCCACCTGCTCTTCAAAAGACCGTTCAGCACCTGTGATCCCAGAGACTACCTCATAGAGGTGTGTGAAGACTTTCTTTCAACTGTGTGTGTATGGGTGTGTGTGTGTGTGTGTGTGTGTGTGTGTGTGTGTGTGTGTGTGTGTGTGTGTGTGTGTGTGTGTGTGTGTGTGTGTGTGTGTGTGTGTGTGTGTGTGTGTGTGTGTGTGTGTGTGTGTGTGTGTGTGTGTGTGTGTGTGTATTTATACATTGTAGAAATCCTCTTTTATAAGAAAAAGCCCTGCATTTCAAAATGTACTTGAGTAAAAGTACACAAGCATCAACATATACTAAAAATACTCTTTCTGCACAAGGTTCCTTTTTCAGAAAAATGTAAATTATATTATTGAAATATAATTATTGATGCGTTAATATGTTGGAAGCCTGTAATGGAAGAGCTTTTTCAGGTAAATAACTTTTGAATAAGGGTTAGGTTAAAACCTGTATGAAACCTTGAGCTGGATAAATATTTGACTGATTTACAAGATGATCCTCTCCTCTACATTTATGTCACTCGTAGATTCTCCAAGAGGTCATGTAAAGAGCGAGCACACTTGTTGATTTAGTCAGTCAGTCCTGAACTGAGGGAACCTGACAGTTAGCAGGTGGCGAGGAAGAGAGTACTGAAGGCGGTAAAGAGGGCACACACATGTGGAACATAACAGCACAGAACATTTACCCTGTATGTGAACATTTATTATTGTTTGTGCGTGTGTTTCATTGCCGTTTCACTTCAAATGTAATATACTGATTATGGTTTCCATGGTGCCGCATCAAACCTCCAAGTTGCAGACACAAAACTAATGGTCATTACCATGACAACAACATAAAAAATAAGTTCTCTTTTTGCCTTCATAGGAAAATTCAACCAAATAATAACCACACAAGATTATTCATTTACTGATGTTGGTTTTCTGCTTACTATTAACTAAACATAATCTGTTTTATGGGTGGGATTTGTCAGGAGGGAACCGTGCACGTCATCTATGGATTTTTGGAAGAACCACTTGCCTCTCTGGAGCAGCTGAACCTGTCCCGGATCCACACGGGGATGCAGACTGTGCTGATGCTGCGTCCCGACACGCTGCCACCCACCCTGCCTCCAGATGTGCGGACGCTGGATGTCTTGTTGCCAAACGTCATCATCCCACATCAGGAGACCACCTACTGGTGCTACATACAGAAGCTGCCTGAAAACATGCCCAAAAATCACATTGTTATGGTATGAATGCCTTTGAATTACAAGATATGGAAGCTTTCACACATTATGTTGCATACAATTATTTCAGAGTTTTCATTTTTGATGTACCTGTCCAAGGTAAAAGCTTTTAGAAGTAGAAACACATAAAATAACATGACTTGTTTTCTTTTTTCCACTTCTCTCTCTGTTGCTGTCAGTATGAGTCAGTGATAACTCCAGGTAACGAGGCCATCGTGCACCACATGGAAGTGTTTGAATGTTCTGCAGATAAAGGCGACGTTCCAGAGTACAGCGGCTCCTGCGATGACAAGATGAAGCCGAACAAGCTCGATTTCTGCCGCCATGTGCTCGCTGCATGGGCTATGGGTGCTGAGGTATGATGGGAAACAGACACCCACACACATCTTCTTACATCAGTCCTCATTGGCACCTTCCACTGACTACTTTTACTCCTTATACTCTTAAAACAATAGTGCTACAAACATATTCGCAACACTTACAAGTCAAAGTCAAATACATTTTTAGACAAAGCAGAAACACATATACATTGACACATTTTACACATAATAGTGTGTCTAATTGAAAAAAGTGGGAATAAATCTTGATTTTGGTCGTGTCCTCATTCCTATTATGAGAGATAAACAAATACTCCTACGCAAGTAATATCCAAGCCTACCACTTTGAGCAAAAAACCTTGTAAAGAGGATCCCACACACAGCACAAGTCTATTAAGAGCTGGGAGACAGTCTGTATGTGGGAAGCATGCTCACATGATGCAAATAATCACAAACTTGTCGACACTTGACACAAAGTCAAAGAATGAAAACCACATGAATATTTAGAGTTGTAGCCTAAAAACAAGTGCTTATCATGGGCTGATATTCTTGAATAACTGAATACTACTGAGGAAACTAAGATTGTGTGCACGATAGTTTTTCTGGGAATGACAGGGACAATTGCATTCTATAATTGTAAAACCAATGCTAACCTTAGTCTATAAAGTTTCTGTGAGCGCTTTTTAGGTCAGTGTGAAGTGACAGCTTATTTTGCTGTCCCCAAGGGGCCAAAATGACGAGTATATCCAACATCATGGCTACAGCCCCGACAGTCATCTAGCCTATGAGTCAGCCTGCTAAAATGTAGTAAAAAATCACAGTTGTTTTTTTCCTTGAATTGTTATTCTATAAGAAACACACACATTGCAGTTCTTTTTTTTTAGGGAAAACTGTCGATTGAAATAGTAGGGAGAGAAAATGGCACCTGTGTCTTCAGGCGGCTAGTCGGTCCTCTATCAGACATTAATTCAGACCACTTGTGTACCACAGCTACCAACCAGCCGGCTGACCAAGCAGGCAGGCAACCGGCTGGTCACATAAAGCAAAGAGGACAGGGAACAGCGAGCCTGTCACCATATTTCTTTGCTCCGCTCCCCACTGTATCACAGCCAGCCTGGCCCCTCTCTGATTGGATTATCTGCCAGCCAAACAAAAACAAGCAGGATGCCTTCTGTGGGCTTTGAGCTGTGAAGACAAGATTAGGTGAGAAATATTCAGGCCTCTTTCATCACCTCCTAATAGTGTTGTCTCATTCTCCCCGGCACTGCATCGGAAGGAAAACGTGGCCCTGCGAAAACAATGCAAGAGAGAAAGCAGGAAAATAGAGGGAGGGAAGTTTGAAAAGGGAGAGAAACAGTAATGCACTACACTGCCAGAATGTGAATTAAAAAGAAATGGCAGAGAAAAAGTGGTGTGTTTGTAGTGGAGAAAGCAAGTCTCCAAGGATTTTACTGTTACAACTTTAACAAGATTAAATAAAACAATTCTCTCTTCCGTTACAAACTGTGTGTATCAGCAGAGTCTTCAAGTGGTCTGAAAAATTAAAAGACCGATGATGAATGAAGATTAAATCAAGTTTCCTCGATAAAAGCGAGGAGGTTTGACGCCCATGGGGCCAGAAGTGAGTGAAAATTAGTTGTTTGCCATGCTAAGCAGAATAGCTCAGAATCCAACTAGCATAAAAGAAAGAAAGAAATACATCACATGTTCAACCAGTGCCTCAAAGTGTGCATCCATATGAGAAGACAACCTTTCGATGTGTAGAAATAATCAATAAGCATTGTTTTAGCCAGCTCATACATTTCCAAAAGGCCTTGAAGACATTTGAAAGTCCTTATCAAGGAATACATTTGATGCAAAGAAAATATTTTATTATGTAAGTTTGTGCCAAGGCATGTTTTAGTGGCCACTTTCCAACATTGGAATGAACCATTACATTATCACTTACAGTTGCAAGAAAAAGTATGTGAACCCTTTGGAATTACCTGGATTTCTGCATAATTGGTCATAAAATGTGTTCTGATCTTCATCAAAGTCACAACAATAGACAAACACAGTCTGCTTAAACTAATACCACACAAACAATTATATGTTTTCATGTTTTTATTGAACACACCATGTAAACATTCACAGTGCAGGGTGGAAAAAGTATGTGAATCCCTAGGCTAAAGACTTCTTCAAGAGCTAATTGGAGTCAGGAGTCAGCCAACCTGGAGTCCAATCAATGAGACGAGATTGGAGGTGTTGGTTAAAGCTGCCCTGCCCTATAACAAATACACACCAGTTTTGAATTAGCTATTCTTAAGAAGCATTGCCAGATGTGAACCATGCCTCGCACAAAAGAGCTCTCAGAAGACCTACGATTAAGAATAGTTGACTTGCATAAAGCTGGAAAGGGTTACAAAAGTATCTCTAAAAGCCTTGATGTTCATCAGTCCACGGTAAGACAAGTTGTCTATAAATGGAGAAAGTTCAGCACTGTTGCTACTCTCCCTAGGAGTGACCGTCCTGTAAAGATGACTGCAAGAGCACAGCGCAGAGTGCTCAATGAGGTGAAGAAGAATCCTAGAGTGTCAGCTAGAGACTTAAAGAAATCTCTGGCACATGCTAACATCTCTGTTGACGAATCTACGATACGTAAAACACTGAACAAGAATGGAGTTCATGGGAGGACACCACGGAGGAAGCCACTGCTGTCCAGAAAAAACATTGCTGCACGTTTGAAGTTTGCAAAAGGGCACCCGGATGTTCCACAGCACTACTGGCAAAATATTCTGTGGACAGATTAAACCAAAGTTGAGTTGTTTGGAAGGAACACACAACGCTATGTGTGGAGAATCCAAAGGGTTCACATACTTTTTCTTGCAACTGTACAACGTGACTTACAATAAGTGCAAAAAACATTTATATACAAACTCAAACGGCAAGAAATATGAAAGAACATTTGCTAGGACAAGTGTTGGTACATTGGTCTCAATTGTCCAAGACCAGGGACACAATTAGTTGAGTGTCATCTGCGTAACTGTGGAGTGAATGATGATGACCTGAAAGATAAGGGGGCCCAGGTGTGAGCCCTGAGGGACCCCAGAAGAAAAGGAAGACTATCAGCAGGGGTGCACATAACTTTTTTGCCCTGGTTCTCAAAGGAGCACCTGGAGATGTTGCTTGGTGCTCATCCTTAAAATGAAATAAACCGTAACTTTTGAGGGGGTCTTGACTTTATTTGCCAGACACACGGCACTGAACACACATGCAGAGGTGAACACAAGACAACATTAGCACGACCAGTAATCCTACAAGCTGTCATCACTACCCTCCTGACTGTTCTCCTCACTGTCTTCCTCTCTGTCAGACATGGTAGCTGATGATGTAGGCCTACTACTTTCTCTCTGGTTGAGTCTGTGATTAGCTGCTTGCATCCACAAGTCAACAGCTGGTTTTGGGTTGAAAGTCTCTGTTGTCATCTTAGACAAGTGGATGTAATCAAATAAGTATGTGAACATAACCAATAACATACCATAGCCAATAACAAATTGATGTAACTTATTTTATTTTTGTTGTTCATATCTTATTTTACCTTAACATTTATTTATTTATGCATTTTTTTTTATCTTTCCAGTTTTAAAAGATATTTTTGGTTTACTGTCCTATAGTATACATTGGAATGATTTCAAACCTGTTTATCCCAATAATTATAAAGGAGTGCCTTGAAAATATGTGTTTACATAAATTGTGATCAAAACGTTTGAGATCCACTGAGATAACTTAGACTAAAGTGAACTATCTAAACACTCAGAGTCCTTTACCTCACTGAGCTATAGTCATCAGCCTCTCAGTCTGACTGGAGAGGACTCTCCCTCCACATTATTGTAGAACATCTTCTTCTTATATCCGTTAGAGCAGCTAGCACCAGATTCTAATAACAACAGCGCCGGAACCGGTGCACCCTCCCTCGCTCACTCGCACGTTGGCTGTGAGCTGCGGGTGCCAGATAAGCCAACATCCCCCATTTTCATCACTTACAGCGCCCATTGTACAGGGCAAATTAAACATGTAACCGGGGTGAAAAGGGTGTTACATATACTTAATTATGAATAGTGTTACATCAAGGCCGAAAATTAGGATGAGCCCCAACGGTCAAAAATGTGTTTTCCCCTCCCAGAGCTGCCCCCCAGATCTGGCGCCCTAGGCGAACATCTATAACGCCAGCGCTACGGGCCGGCCCTGAGTTCATATGCAACTCGCAAATAACTTTCTCTCTCTCCTCTCTTCTCTCTTCTCTCTTCTCTCTTTTCTCTTCTCCCTTCTCTCTCTCCCTCTCTCCCCTCTCTCTCTCAATATTGGTACGCAAATGCGCCTTTTTTCAAATCACCCGCTGCTCTTTTTTTGACGGAGGTGCGCATGCGCACCTGCGCACCAGTTATGTGCAGCCCTGACTATCAGTACCACATTAGTAGAGCTAGAGAGACAATCTATTATCTCTGCAGAGTGGGCAAGAAAAATCAATAAGACTAATATAGTAGTGATTACCAAGATGGAATCACATTTTGAAGGACAACATTGGACGAGTAATTAATATGCAAATAATTTAGGTGGATGGGTAATCCTGTAATTACATTTTCAGAATGGAAGTAAGTCTGGAAGTTTGAGATACAACCGTCAAATAACCAGTTTTGTGTTTAGACCTTTTCTTGGCACATGGTTCAAAAGTAGTTTTACATCTGGGTGATTTCATTTTGTCATCCTCTGACATTGTCAGTCTTAAACAGAATGAGCAAGGATGGCAACATTCATTAATTTGAGCTCCTTCCTCAGAAAATACAACATTTAAATCTGTTTTTCAGTTGGGGAAATGAGCAGATTATAGTTTGTTCACAGTCAAAAATTGTGTGTGTGCGTTTTGCAGGCTTTTTACTATCCTCCTGATGCAGGGCTGCCTCTGGGTGGACCAAGTTCCTCAAGGTTCCTTCGTCTGGAGGTCCATTACCACAACCCTCTCATTATATCTGGTATATAAAGTACACACTTAGACTCACACATTTTACCACATTCTGCAACACTGCACTTACTCTTATTCTTCTATGCACACTTCCTTTTAATTGTTCCGAACATACCCTTAACCTACTAGTAAACTGACTTTGCTACATATTTAAATATTGCATGATTTTGTTTCTTGCAGGCCGTCGTGACTCTTCAGGGATACGCTTGCATTACACCCCGAGTCTGAGGCGGTACGATGCAGGGATCATGGAGCTGGGTCTTGTTTATACTCCCATCATGGCTGTCCCACCTAAACAAAACAGCTTCTACCTCAGTGGATATTGCACTTCCGAGTGTACCCAGACTGTATGTATACATTTCCCCCATATTCACTGCATTATTTAAGGTTCAGAAAAGAATTACGGATAAATATTTCATCGAGCATGCCACATATTTTTCTTCATGTTTTGGTCCCTTAAGCACAGAAATCTCAGTTGGAGCTTGACCTTGAAAGTTTCTCCGTCTGTCTGTTTGTATATCTAGGCTTTGCCTTCAGGAGGAATCTATATATTTGCATCCCAGCTGCACACTCACCTGGCAGGGCGGGGGGTAAGGACTGTTTTGGTGAGGGCAGGCAAAGAGCTGGAGGTGGTCCAGGAGGACAAGCACTTCAGTACACACTACCAGGTGAGACACAGCAGGGCTCAGTTTATCCAGAGGAAATCTGTGCACAGAACTTTCTTTGTGCGGTGTATCTTATACTTCATTAGATTTGAAAGAAGGTAGTCTTACTTCATATCTCACTGAGCCGCATGCCACAGATTATCCTCTGCTTCTACTGCACCTTTTAAAAATAATAAGCTGCCACCTCAAGGCTCAAAAAGGGTCTTTGATTTTGCATGTTTTATAACTAGCTGAAAATGATAAGCTAATGCTTGATGGTCTTTTGTGTACTTGCTGCAAACGAGGAGTTTAAAATGATTTATTAAAACATTTCTTTAAAATACTGCTAATTAAGGGAATTACTTACCATAGACAGTGTTTTAGTATTTAATCAAACAGGTGTTAATATACATTGGTGGCAGATAACTGATTACTTTTTAACGAAAGCAGTATTTCTACAGAAAGTTATAACCTATTTCTTATCAGTCACAATTGTTCTGACCTGGATTTAGCCTCATTAGGTATAGCAGTAAATAATTCCATTCAAAGCAGAATAAAATAACTTCCTGATTGTCAAAACAACATCAAAACTGACAAACAACAACATTAACATTGTTGGGAGAGAGCAGACGACATCTGTTGTGTTTTATTTTTTTTAAATGTGCAATATCCCG
Organism: Gymnodraco acuticeps; assembly: GCF_902827175.1. Lineage (NCBI taxonomy): Eukaryota > Metazoa > Chordata > Actinopteri > Perciformes > Bathydraconidae > Gymnodraco > Gymnodraco acuticeps. The sequence goes on from NW_022991628.1 coordinate 1,187,932, forward strand.
GGGCAAGTACACACACACACACACACTGAGGGCAGAGAAGGACATCTGCTAGACTGCCAGATAAAATCTCCAGCTGCTGTTGATGTCTGACTAATCTGTGTACCTGTGTGGTGGTGTTGTTTCAAACCCTGCATCCTCATTATAGAAATATGAACAAACCACTTTCTGAAAACCTTAAAGAAACATATACAACACAGCTAATAACTATGAAAGCTGCCTCCAAGGAAATCCTCAAAATCAATACATTATCTTTCCATATTTTAAATAAATTACGATTATGTCCAAACTCAAGATGATAGAGAGGGAAATGTGGTGTAAAAAGACATGTACACAATTAAATGTTTGGTGGATTTTCCCTTGAATTACTTAATTTTCTTTTGTTCTTCTCGCCTTTAGACGATCCGAGTTCTGAGGAAAATTACAAATGTTTTACCTGTAAGTAAATGTTGATCACTATGCTTGCAATTTAATAAAGCATTGTCTATTTTAGTTTTTCTCTGTGCATAATTTGTATTCAGAGAAGATTAGATGTTTTAATGTTTCACAGTAAATGGTGAATGAAGGCTAAACGGTCAAGCCCCGGTGTATTTTTCCTGAAGTTCTGAATTAGAGTACCACGCTTGAGCCCCGAGCCTATTTTTCAGGCCTCAGGCTCGAAAATGACATTCCCAGAACAATTGACAATAACTTCCCTTCTAAAAGGGGTAAATTAATAATCTTCTTTCTCAAAGCAATGATAAACCTGTGAGTTGGATGTAGAAAAGTCAGAATCAATATAGAATGTTTGTATTTTAAAGTAAATTCAAGATTGAACATAGTAACAAAAATGTAAATTATAGTGTCCGTCCAAAAAAAGAACATTACTGAAAGTGAAAACCACCCTTGAATGATGGGATAGTAGACTAAAAGCTATAGGAATCCAAACTATAACATATAATAAGTACCCTGTATCAAGATTGATGCAAAACAAGTGACACTTGACCTTTTTAGAGAGATTTAGAAGAAAAAAAAACACTTCTGGGGTCATTTGGGTGCATTTTTATATATGGCCCCCCTTGGTCGATTTTGATGATTGACACCTCTTTTGAACCGTTAGAGCCAATGGAATCGAGGGGAAGTTCCTAGAATCCATCTAAACATTACCCATTGGTGAATGAGTGATGCGTAGCCAGAATGCCCAAAACCGGAAGCTATCATACACTCTCGTAGCAGCTAATATGAAATCTCCGTTATTGACATAAATATGAAGATGGATTATCAGTAATCATTTCAAAGTGACACAGACACATTGGATTAACCTATGGATTAACCTTCAGCAGCGTTTTTATCGTTTTAATGCCATTGAACACAAGTTTTGATCCGAACAACAGCATAGGTAAGAATTTCTCCCGTGTTTGCTCCGTAATGCTACGTGGTGTGATGTCTGTTTGTGTTTGCCCTGTCGCGAGTTCAGATCGCTCAGTGATGATACTTATATGTCTGGAATCTGTGGAATCTAAGCTTGCTAATCGATATCTTGTTTGTGCAGATTTGATAAGTAATAAGGTTTTTTTTACCTTGAGTTCTGTGCTAATTACGTTAGCATTTTTTCGCTCAGGGCTAATTCAGAGCCTTTGTTATTACCCTTTTGTTTCGTTTAGCTAAACATGGTTAATATTGTCTGATAGCTGAGTTTCTTCCCGTTAAGCGAGTATGACACATTCATAGTTTATTAAATGCTAAGAAGCCCTCAGACGCTGTTTCTTGCAAGATGTTGCGTTTTGCCCCCGCCCGCGGGGCTGTGGGGTTTAACTGGTTAAATTGAGTGAAAATACTGTAGGGACAGGCTGTAATAATGTGTGATGTGATAGGAAGTTCTCTGGAGACAAAAACACAGCAGCTGAGCTCCACACAGCATAACAAAAAACAAATACTGGCCACTGGATCTAACATTTTTGTCAATAACCTTAAACTATCCAATTGCGCTTTGTTACCCTGCAGGGTGACGTCCTCATAACTAAGTGTACTTATAACACAGAAGATAGGAGCAAGCCTACATTGGTGAGCGGCACACTATTTTTATATTGCTTAAATTCACCTTGGGCGACAGCATAAGGAATATTCTTGAGTATTGCCTTCCTTAATCTCTCTTTTCCCCTCTATCTTTCTCCAACACATTTCCTTTATTCTCTTAATCCTTCCATCTCTCCTCCCTTAATACCTACATCTGCTCTTTATACTGCACATTCCTCCATCTTCATCTAAATCTCTTTGTATCCTCAGGGAGGTTTTGGCATCATGGATGAAATGTGTGTTAACTACGTTCACTACTACCCTCGAACTAAGCTGGAGCTCTGCAAAAGCCACGTTGACTCAGGATACCTGCAGAAATACTTTAACTTCATTAACAGGTAACACTAGCACAAACTCATCTATCTCTCTCAGAAATCACTTGCGTGCGCCCCTCGTCCTTCATTAATTTTACATCTTCCCCTTCATCTCCTGTATGACTAAGCAATTCTTGGCATCAACAGTCACTCTTGTCCTTCGCTCCCGGGAACCAGAGTTGTGATTACTCCTTTTAATCGCAAAAAAAACAGATGTTTTGTCCTTTAAAGTGAAACTGTGTTTTCTCTCATGCCAATTATATCTGCTTTTTGCAATCTCTTCCTCCTTTCTCAATCTCCCTGCCTTCCTCTTTATCGACTTTCCTTCAACCTCTCTCTTCCCTCCATCCTTCCCTCCCTCTAGGTTCCACGGTGATGACCATTGCGTATGTGATGTGGACGTGACGGAGCAGTATTCTAAACTACAGTGGGACGCATTCAGTGGAGAAGTGCTGGACTCCCTTTATAACACAGCCCCCATCTCCATGCACTGCAACCAGTCGAGTGCACGCCTCTTTCCTGTAAGTCCCAGACAACACACTAACACACGTCACACACACTGCAATCGACTGCCAAGCCGCCAATTATCCCGATCAGAAGGCAGGCATCAGTCGGACAGAATAGTCAGATCGGCTGAACGGATTGCTTGTTAACTTATAACAAAAACACAGACACACACACACAGGATGTTTGGATCAGAGTGAATAAATACATCCGAGATCAAACACGGTTAGAGGCCTTGATCAAGGTTTTATGTAAGAACAAAAAACGTCCTCCTTGATTTATAACATCAGGTCCAGTGTCTGGGAGAAAAAATATCAAAAACCTCATTTGAAACATTAGGCTCATGTTCTTGAAAGATAGCATATGGCTTGATGTTTTTACAAAAATGCAAGAGTATTTATTATGGTATATTTAATACAAAACTGGCATGTGTTTCATTATCAATGCCACCACTGGAAGGCAATTGAGAGACTGTTAATAATATATTTTTGGTGAGGCCGTCATGCTTGAAATATTCTAAAAGTAATTTAGCAGCCAAGGTTACAGTCGACTCTCAGTGTTAACGTCATTGTGGTGTCGATTCTTAATATAATGCAGGGAAAAGCTTAGAAATGAATGATGAACACCAACTGTTTGGAGTTTGTCCAAAAGAAGAGTTTCATTAAACTTGTGAAGTTCAACAGAGACAACTGAAAGCTAAAATCCACGGCCTGAAACTGTCCTGTTCTACACAAGTGACTGGCATTTCAGAATGCTCTAAATCACCGTCAGTCAGAAAAGTTAAGACTGCAAATAAGTTTCAATAACACCTAAAGATCAGAGCATCTAGGTGACAATATCTGCTAAAATTAGGATAAGTTGGTAAAAGATCAAAAGTGCTGGGTGTACCCACCTCTCTCAAGCCCTAATACAAGGGGCGTTGTGTGGTAAATGCAACAAGCTTCTCTAAATTATTCATTATGAGTCAACCCCTGCGCAACAGGTGATCTAAATAACAATCAAATCAACCGGGAGTACAGCTATTAATCACATCAATTAAAAACGAGCACGAAAGAATGACATCAATCATTGTCTAACAAAGCAATAATTTAGATGTCTTAATAAATGCTGAAAACTAAATAGCTGGAGGCAAAGATAAGCACTGCAAAAGGAAGGAATTGACAAAACATAGAACTGAAATAAAAAACTACACACACAAACACTGTTTATGGGGGGAACTGGACTTGACTCTGTAATAAGGGTTGGAAGCAGCTATTTTACAGTTGAACAACTATGTGCCGTAAAAGAAAGTTCACTAGAAACCACAAATACTTTTTTTGGGCAGGTTTGATGAACTGTACAGTAAAAACTGTCACATAATAAAACCTGCAAAATATCAAGGACAAAACACTCCCCCCCCCCAAACAATGATCAAATGTGACCAACTACATTATATATCTGTTTCTCCAGGGGGAGTGGGACAAGAAGCCTGTACCAGTGGTCACCTCCATCCTGGATAAGCCTCGCTACCCCTGTGAGGGAGGGGCGCCCCCCACCAGCAAACCCCCCACACCCCAAGTCTGAGCGAGGGGGTCACCACGGCCTGCTTCAGCCCACAAGAGGGCTGCTAACCTGGAGAAAGTTAAAGATGCTCCTTTGAGCAGAATTGATAGTTTTATCTGTGTTTGGGGATGGATGATGTTCTCTACTCGCTGTTATTGTATAATATCTATGTTATGAGTATTCCCAAATGAATGAGAATTCATATGTAATGTTTTAGCACTTGACATGGAAATGGCAATGGTCATGTAACACAAAAATGTGGCACACTAATTAGTGCATGGGACAAAAGTGTAACATTATTCAAAAGTAAATAACTTATTTTTTTAACCACTTCTTCAGTTCAGCATTGTATTATTCCCACTCTTTAGCGTCCTGTGTGTATTTGCTTTGTTTTTGTGTGTTGAATAATAAATGTCACAAAAATGTTGGCAGATCAAAAAGGATTTATTAATACACAAATTGCTTTGGACAGATTAAATAAGTCTGGTTTAACAATCATTTAACACGTTTACTGGTCATTAATGTTAATTTAACTGGTTAACAATTCACTTAAGACATGTTGCATACAGTATAAGAATCACCTGCTTTCTATCATCAGTACTTTTGTAGTATTCACATCATGGAGAGAGACATTCTATGAACTGAGTTAGGAAAAAATACCTGTTGACATATTGTATAGAGCAGTGGTTCCCATTTTGTAGATTATTTACGACTTTTGAATCCACATAAATACATCAGCAAAATCCAGCTTACTTTGAGCATGTGTTTTAAACAGTTTAATCCCTTTGTGAATTGTTTCCACTTGCGCCGTCATTTAATTTCTTCATTCAGCGGGAATTCAAATTAATTAATCCTGAGTCCAATAACCATCAAAGTCACTCCAATAGTGCTCCTTAATTACGCTTTCATCCTCATTTAACAAAATACTTCGCATTCATCCAGTTTGTGACAGTAGTTGTAGCATTTTTGAGACTTTTAAACTTTAATTACCACTGTTGCACCCCCCCCCCCCCCGTGTGTGTGTGTGTGGGGGGGGGGGCGGCAACTTCCAACAGGAATCATTTGGGGGGGCTCTTGGGAAAAAAGGTTGGGAACCCCTGGTGTAGAGGACCAGTAGTGATAGTTTATGTCAGTCTGTTTAACATTTCCCAAATAAATCTTGTTATTAACCTAAGCCGCTACACAGAACAACCATTTCAATGATTAATGGCCTTCTGGGCGAAATCAATGAATCATTCCACATTAGTAAACATTTTGTGCTGAACGTGCAGCAACACACATTGGAGAGGCGAGTAGTAGCCATACTGTACACACAGAGGACTTCCTGCTTTCACACAATTATTAATGTGCTGTTCACACTGTATGTGTTTCTTGTTTGGCCTGAACTGTTAGTGAAAGGGGATACAAGCACAGGTGTTGAATGTAAAATATTTTTGTCGTTAGACTTAAGACATAACTAGCAGAATTAGTATCTTGAATTACTGCACATACTTGCATTTAAGACATGATTATGCCATCAAAGAGTTTGACTGGTGATTCCTCTTTTTCTGTCAGTTTTACTTTGAAGATTTTCCTTACAACAACCATGAGTTGGTGACAAATAAAATAATAGCTGGTTAGTTAGCAGTGTATATCTATACAGTACACACACAGTGTATACATGTGGCATACACTAAATGACTGAGTGAGATGACAGATGAAGCTAGTTGTATTAGCAAAATGTACATTTTAATTACAAGAAATCTACAAAACAGTCCTGTCAAACTCACTAGTCCATTGTACCAAGATCACATTTTGAAATGTTAAAAGGCCAAGGCGATTATAAATGTGCTGTCGCCTCCTGCAGATGTACAGATGGTGGAGTTTGATTTAGCAGCAGGACAACAGCAAATAAGCGCCTGGATTGGAAGATAACTCTTGTTAAATGACAATGGCATTTGGTAAGAAACGAACTTAAGAGCATTGAGTTTGCAAACAGCAGCGACGGCAGTATAGAGCAGAAGAGGACAGCAATGACTGAGAGGGGGGGGGGGGGGGGGGGGGGGTCAGAAAACAAAGGCTCTATCTGTAACTGCTGCTTTCTTTCTTGTCTTTATCCAGTATTTTCTTCTACAGCAGTGTTTCCTCCCTGGCTGGATAAACTATGCCTCAGGGTGTTTTTTTTTTTATAAACACCCTGTCTGCCTAAGATTTAGATACCATACTACAGAGTGAAAATCAGTTTTAGTCACTGTTGTCAACAACAGTATCAGTCACTGTAATCTGACTCAAACTGCCAGAAGGGCTTGTGAATGGTTTGGAAACACTTTGATTCCCCAATATGGTACAATATGGCCTCATAGGATAAATGAAATACTTTATTTTAATATCTAAAATACAGCACTTGAAAAAGGGAAAAACTTGACTGTTATACATGCCTAAATATTTAAAGTTATTTACTTTTTAGCACCAATACACAAAACTTGTGCTGCCAATAGAGAATTCACAGTATTAACTAGATGTAAAGGAGATTCCCTGAGTTATCTAGTGTTAAGGCTTCAAAACGTACTTGTGATTGTTTGAAAAGAGCAAATATTGTTCAGTTTAGTTTCTATTTTTAATAACGACCTAATCATGTGAGGTTATTTTAGTAATTAAAAGCGATCCAGAAAAAAGCTCAGGCTTATTCAAAGATGGCAGGATCACGCGAGGGACTTATCCAGGTGTACTGGGAAAACACATTTGATTACTAGAGCAAAGATACTGTAGTTCACCTATAGTTTGTCTTCATAGTAATATTTCTCACATGAGAGCATTCACAAGTGTTACTCTTAAACCCAGAGCAGGCTTAAAATGTAAAGCTTAACAATCAACATTTGTACAAGAATAACTAAATTAGCACCTCTTTTGTATTTTGATTTACATTTTAGACCTAAAAAAGTGTCTTTTATCCCCACCAGTTATTTCCTGTCACATTTAATCTATCTAAGCTATAATGCATAATATTTGTAAGCTGCACCTCTCTCAGCCTCACTCTCCAACCAGTGTGTTTTCTTCAGTTTTCACATGTGTGGTCCTTCTCAATCATAGATGCCCTTGACGCGTTTGTTCTGAGGGTCAAATGGAGATTTAAGATGGGCCTTGGCCTTGTACGTCACTCCCATCTTCTCCAGGGTAAACTCGCCGCTCTTTATGAAATCGGCACTCACCTGATAAAGAAAGGAAGAGAGGGATCAGAGCATGGAAATATGAGGTGGGGAGGGAATTTACATTTGATATAGATGAGGAGGATGACGGAGATTAAAACAGAGAGGAAATTAGACGACCAATTAATCCACGCTCTTTGTAAAAAAAAAATGTGACTTCTCCCAGCTGACAGAGCGCTCTAGAGCAGACAATTTCACAGCAGTCGTATCTGACAGAAGAGAACGGCGCTGGAGTTATAAAACGCTGAAAGCATTCACTCATGAGTCAATGTCAGCTCCTCGTAACCCAGGGAGCACATTTTCACAGACTGACTCCCTTCTCCCTGCCACACACACACACACACACACACACACACACACACACACACACACACACACACACACACACACACACACACACACACACACACACACACACACACACACACACACACACACACACACACACACACACACACACACACACACACACACACACACACACACACACACACACACACACACACACACACACACACACACACACACACACACACACACACACACACACACACACACACACACACACACACACACACACACACACACACACACACACACACACACGAGCTCTCTCTCTCTCATCACCATTTAATTTCAACTACTTCCATGTTCCAGGTATGGCGTTGATGCCCTTGTCTCACTTGGAATGGTGAAGTGTTACACACACTTGCCAGATCCATTATTTACCTGGGTTTTGCTGCATTTAGTCCATGATTCTTAAAAGCAACCATGCAGCACTTTCAGTCTCACTGTATTCTATTAAGATGAATGCCCCCAGGTTTCTAAAGTGACTCCACAGTATATTTAAATCCAAAGCTCTAGCCAGGTGCTCCTATTACCACACAATGAAATAACAGTGTGCGGGTCCAAATTATTCAAAGCACCTATTGCAGACATGTATATGAAACCTTGCAGGTCAGAGTCTTCTACTGTAATTTGCAAAGCCCAGTCCAAGTTGTTAAGGATAATGCAATTCCCACTGGCATTTTCAGAACAGTATCATAAGGATTTACAAATATTATTTCAGCCACCTTTGAGCGCTCAAATAAAAAAGGGACAATTAAAGGGGCCCTATTGTGCTAATCTTTAGGTTCATATTTGTATTTTGTGTCTCTACTGTGACATGTTTTCACACTTTAATGTGTGCTGCAGCAGCTCTTTTCACCCTCAGCTCTGATTGGTTAGCTGGCCGGCTCTGTTGGGATTTGTCAACCGCTTAGAGATGTCCCACAACTTAATCACGTACAGTTTGTTGGAGCGCTAGCCAATTGAAGCGCACGTGTTACATAGTGATGTCATTGTGTTACGGAATTAATCAAAGGAGTCCAATCGAGGCGTTTCAGGCAGGGGGGGGGGGGACACTTTGGGATTTTAGCCTTTGCAGACCATTGACATGCACCAAAACCTATACAACACGCTACAGGAAAGGAAAACCTCCCAAAAGCATAATAGGGCCTCTTTAAAGACGTTAAACTGCTTTTGGGCTGTAACTTAAATTAATTAACTTCATACTCCATCTTGCTCGGCATTATTTGATGGCGTTCTGCACACAGGCATAGAAGTATAACTGCTTAGTTTTCAAGGAGTACATTCACTTGTCAAACCACTGATGCATGTACAGAACTCAGTCTGACAGCCAGTGAAATAGTTTGATACATTTTAATGGTGTACCCACTGCCTTAATACCACAAAGCAGTGAAACAGTGAATTAAAAAAGGAAGAATAAGGTAGGAAGCAAGGAAAGAGAGAAGAGAGCGATCAAGCGTACCATAGAGTGCAGACATTTATATTGTTCTCTATACATGGGTCTGAAGAAGACTCTTACAAAGTTACTTCTGTTGAAGTCAGTGATGTGATTGAAGGCGATGTGCTCTGTAATCCTGAGTGACAGGACACTAGATCGCTCAGACCTGTCTGTCTGACTGTGTGTGTGTGTGTGTGTGTGTGTGTGTGTGTGTGTGTGTGTGTGTGTGTGTGTGTGTGTGTGTGTGTGTGTGTGTGTGTGTGTGTGTGTGTGTGTGTGTGTGTGTGTGTGCACATGTCTGCATTCGAGTGAGTGCATCTCCAAACTGTAGTGCTCGTCAAAGCCAGGAGTCATTCCGCTTTGTTTTGTACTGCTGGTCACGACTCAAGGATGGATATTAACCAAATGAGCACACACAAAGGCACACATTCGATCACACAGATGTGCTCGCAACGCAGTGTGTGTCTAACGTTGTGTGTCCATGAGCACAGAATCGTAGATACGGATCTATATAAAGCTAAAAAAACAAAGGATTGTTCTGTTTAATTAACTAAAATAGGCTCTTTGCCTTAGAGCACACCACTTCCACCAATAACTTTGTGTTTCTCTCTTGCTGCTTCAATCCTTCTGTTTGATGTTCCATCTGTTATTTTGTATGCATCTGTATTATTCACGAGAGAGAAACACCCAAAAAAAACCTGTATGCTGGCCGATAACACTTATGATTCAGTCTGAGGCTATTATTGATAAAAGAATCAGTCCTCAATCTTAAAAAAAGAGCACAACGGCATAAAACACAAAAAAGGAAGTAATGATAGGTAAACAGTGTGTACAATGTGTATGTATATGTTCATGTGTTGTGAGTTTAAGGTCTTTACCACTCCTCCATCAGGGTTGCGGATATATCCATATCCGATAGTTTTGTCGATAAAGAAGCCATAGTCTGAACGACGTAGGTGACCAACAGGAGTGCCGTTACGGTGAACTGCTTCCAAACCAAACATGGAAACTTTCCTGAGGGAGAGACAGAGGAGGAGAGTGTTTAACAGTCAAACACACAACACACATTCATCTTGCACACTCAGCTAATTTATTGTCATGTTGGAATGTTTCTTTAAACACAATTAATTTGATCTGATTCCAACACTGACTCGCTCATGCACACACATACACAAAATCCCTCTTATACAAATACACAAATACTATTATAATACGCATATTCACACTAATTATATCTGTCAGGACCAATATGCCCACTTTGATCAAATGTCTTTCTCGTAAAGAAAGCAATGTTTTCATCTCAGAAAATCTCCTCAAGATCAGAGGAAAAACATTTGTTTTTGTTTGACCATCATGCGTTTGTAAGATTTGTCTTCCCATAACTCAATCGAGAGTGTAAACCTCATTAAAAATGAATATCAACTGAACCGTGATTTGGCGTCTGAACCAAGTGGAACATTTTGAATGGTTAATGTGTTTTTCGGACAAAGATCTAATGGAAACGGATAGTCATGTTTAATAAAATAATTTGCAGAGTGTTAAATGTCTAAAAACAGAAACCACAGAAGGGAAAATCAATAAATATTAAATTAAACTGCATCTCCATCCTGACACACAATATCCGTACACATGGTCTTCTTCATTACATTAACTCACTGCACATTTGGTAAATGTATTAGTATTAGTAAGTAAAGTAAGACAATTCTTTAAATTATTTTAGGCTTATGCTAAGAAATCTATTTATGGAGGAAGTCTAAGTGGCTGCAGGAAGCTTTATTTTAACTTTTTCTTTTTACGTCAGTGCTCAAATGTGCGATTGTTGTAAAGATAATTTCATTCCTAGTAGCATATAATCTCAGTCTTTACTTACTCATCAATGGTGAAGCAGACGATGCGCCTCCTCAGCCCCTCCTCCTTCTGTTTCTCCAGCCTATCACGGCCCTGGAATGGGATGGAGCTCTTCATTTTGCAGGTGAAGCCTAACCCTGACTCGAGAGGTGTGTCATCAGGGCGAAGGTCTGCGTGCCAATGCCTGTAGCCTGATTATTAGGGGGGAAAGGTAGACATTAGGGATGAGAGGCACCAAGGGACTGTTATTTTAGGGGTTAGTGATTTATTTAAATAGTTACCTTTCTCTATGCTGAGTGAGTCTATGGCCCTGTAGCCTGAGTTGATGATGCCGTGCTTTGCCCCAGCAGCCATGACAGCATGGTAGACCGGAAGGCAAGAGTCTTTGGGTATGTGCAGCTCCCAGCCGAGCTCTCCGACAAACGACAGACGCATCGCCCGCACCTGGACCAGAGAGAGGAGGCTTAGAGAGATGGAGAGAGGCTGGTAGAGGCTGTCATGCCTTTGCTTGTGTTCAGACACACACACACACACACACACACACACGTTTTAATACTTTTAAATGAGCAGATCTACCGGTAATGAATCTTAATATAAACAGCAGCCACCATGTGCAACAACTGGAGAGAGAAAGTCAATAAATCAGGATAGAATACATGGAATAGGATAGAAAAAGATGCAAGGATAAGATAAGGTTCACGCACATTGAAAGTGTAATCTCCCTTTAGAATTGAATGTCCAATTAGGTTGAATCCTAAAAAATACCTTTATGGGGATAAAAGGTGGAAATGACTGCAGTGAGTAAGGGGGATGGAGGTGACAGGGAAAACAGAATCAAAACAGAAAGAGCAGGGAAGTTGGCAAGGCCTGAGAGGCGGGAAAACATGTACCAGATAATGAACAATAAAACTGAGAAGGAAGAAAAGTAAATGCTACAGATCAAAAAAGAAAAAGGATGAATGTTATCATCAAAAACTACTCCATTGTGAATATTTGCCATGGAAACATTTCAACACTTCCATTGTAGAGTTTTGATGAATGCAGCACAAACAGTGTTAAATATGGCAAAGCTTTCCCCCAAAATTACTAAATGTAATATATAACAATGCAAAATGGTGTGTTTAAAACTACAAGTAAACTAGAAAAAGTCTGGAAATAGCTGAAGATACTGCAATGAACTTATGGAAGCAATCAATTAGGAGTGAGTATCTTGTCTTTTGTCTTTTTTTGCACTTCTGAAACACAAACGACTTCCTTGTGTTTCTCCTACATCTATAGGATTCACTAACGTTGAATCAAAGGCAGGCTGAAACTTCACTTTAGTGAATAGAAAATCATCCACTATGTTATGCAGTTTGCAACAACAGCTGTGTGGATTTCCATGGGAGTGCTTAATCTTTTAAACTTAAAGACAAGAGTTTAAGATGACTTCTGTGTCAGGCATATATCATCACAATACAAACACTATGAGAATAACACCTAGGTTGAAGGATACCAGAATGATTAGGATGCAACATTATTTATTTAAAACAAGTAGGAATGCTTAAGAAAAAAAAGGAAAGGAAGCGAGCGAGAAAATGTGGGAGGGAGTGAGAAAAAGAGAGAAAACTCTCCAACAGTTTCCCCAGTGGGTGCTGTGACAGCCAGGCCATCTGGCCAGTCAGGGATCACCCTGGGCCCCATACAGTATGTACGCCATGAAACTCTGGGGAGGACAGTACATGTAGGCCGACGCAACACAAAAAACTCTCCGCCAGATACACAGGCGATAAACTCACGCAATCCCTATGCACATACTATCTACCAGGCAAACATCAAATATAGACACAGAGCACAGACACAAGTAAAATATTGCATACAAACATGAATTAATCACCGAACACGCATGCCAGCACACTGCATCAACTGGGAGGAGAGAGAGTCTAATGAGATATGAGGGGGGCACGGGGCAGAGGGAGAGAGAGAGAGAGAGAGAGAGAAAGAGCGCTCTACTCTCGCAGCAGTGCAGCCATTAAAATGTCACCCGGACGAAGCCAGCAACCAGCTGGAACACAGCACAAGCAGCGCACACTAACACTTCTGCAGAGCTGTGAGAAGATGCTGACTGCAATCATGGGAGCGTTGTATAATTTATTCAAAAGCAACTAAGACAGATCGAGTGTGTGTGGACATATGCGTCGCTGCATGGGCCGGTACTACATGCTCCGTTTGATCCAAGGCCAGGAACAATGTGGAGGTCAAACTGAGCGGCCGAGGCTTCAGTACCTTACAGCACGTGATGGTGTATGCATGTTAGTGAGTGACCACCGCATGCTGGAGCCAAACTGTTTGCTTTTGGCTCGACTGTTTCCAGCATGGTGGCTGGCAAAGAAATTCTCAGTTTACGGCCAAACAGTACACAAACAAATATTTGTTGTATGCCTTCGTTCATTTTTGTAGAAGGGATATCCATGCTGAATGCAGTAACTGTGCAGGAATATATATTTTCTTCAAATAGTTTTCTATCTATGTTTTACATTTTTGTTTTGTTTTTACGTCTGCACCACAACACCAAGTCAAATTACTCGTATGTGTTAATATACCTGTTTCTGATTCTTGTGATTCTGAGTAAGAAGTGGGGTCAACCACATATTGCCTTTGGTTGTAGTTAAGACTTCTCCATTAGAATTTGATTCGCAGCCAGAAGCAAATGCTTTACTCGCCCCTCCGTACATATAGAGCGTAATTTAACAGGAGGTTGTTGCCAGTATTAATTTGGCACATTTGACCGTTCCCCCAACTGTTTGGAAAACAGAATAATGTATAAATATATGGTTTTCCAATTGCTTGTAAACAGCTGCGCAGTTACTCTATGAGTTTGGAGTTGAGTTAGAAAAGAAAGGTCAGGACAGACATCTATCACACAAATGCATGCACATAGTCTCAGATTTCTGCTCACTTAATGTGTGTGTGTTCACCTGATGCCCTGCTGCGCTGACAACTTTGTGGGTGGAGAAGGGGAATGCTTCGTTGCTCAGGTCGGCGTCCAACACCTCCTGCAGCACCTCTCGACTGCACACAGAAACACAGAAACAGAGATGCTCAGTCAAAATATTTACACCTGCACAACTGCTGTGGAGAAAGATACTAGATTTGCTTACTCGAATATCAGATGTTCAAGAAAGCAAAACAAAACGAACACTTATTATATTTGCTATAGAACCATTTTCCCCTCTCCCACAAACACACCAATAATTAATATTACATAAAGATGAGTCAACAGAAAGAAACACTAAGTTTAGCTTCCTATGCTGCGTGTGTGTTTGTGAGTGGGCAGGTATACAGGCAATATTTTTGAAACAGTGTGGCATGAAGCCAAGGCTGAAGATATTTGGGGAGAGAGTCCAGGTTATGTTTGCGTGTGATGTACATGCTTGTGTATCTGTGTGGGGGCGTCCTACTTTTTTTTCCTACAGCAATTGATGTGTTCATAGTTGGATGTAGAAACGGGGATGTTCGTATGTGAATAAAACATTTCTTGCATCTATGCATGAGTGAGCCAGTACTGTATAATGCACAGGCTAATATTCTCTTCGGGCTGTCCTCCAGTTTCTGTCTTCCCTTGAGTAACTCACTGAAGTCCCAAGACCAAGAGCAAGGCCAATTAGCTATATGTAATCAGTGACCGTGTGTGTGTGTGTGTGTGTGTGTGTGTGTGTGTGTGTGTGTGTGTGTGTGTGTGTGGGTGTGTTTAGCCGGAGTCTAGCAAACAACCAATTTGTTTCTCTGACTTGCCACTTAACTGTGGCTCTCAGCTGTGAATCAGATTATGAATACATACAGACACACATATGTCTTCTCTCACATGATTTAATATATTATCAATATGGTTCATAATTACAAGGCAACAGATGAGCACCCTGTTGCAAGCTGTGCGAGCAAAAAGCTGCAAATCCAGATACTCCTTCTTCCGGAGAATTGGAATTCTCTGGGGGAGAGATTAATTTTTTTTTAACGCTGCAATTTTCCATCTCCTCAAACTTTAAAGAGATCAATTGGCTATCTTAGAAAACAAACCCCAAACATTGGAGGGTCGATTTTAGCAATTCCTCATTTGTGGCAGAAACAATAACATGGTAGCTGGGATTCATTATGTTACTGTTCAACGCTAATCTTGTTTATATTACCGATACGCACACATGTGATTTTAATACAAACACTCACAAGCTAAATGCACTTTGGATGTTCAGAAAAACTCAATGAGCTACATAATCAACCTTTTATGAGCATGTGGGAATTCATATATACACACACACACACACATACACACACACACACACACACACACACACACACACACACAGTATATATTGACTTTCTGCTGCTAGTGACGCACTGATTTCTGGTTTGACGTAAGCAATAAGAGCAAGAGCAACAGAAAAATCTGACAAAGGGAAAGAGGACACAGAGAATAAGCGATTGAAAGGAGAGATTTAAAAAAAGAGCTGGATAAGATCTACAGAGACATGAGTCTGACAGTGAAGAAACAGAGGAGAACAGAAGATGAGAGAAAAGCCTCAAGGAGAAGAATAAATCGACATAGCCCACACAGAAAACAGTGTGGCCTAACCCTGCTGCTGGGGAGAGGGAAGAACAAAGACGCAGGGTGCATGGAGGGGGGGGGGGGGCAGAGGAGGTGAGAGGGGAGGAAAAGATAGACGAGGAGTTCAGAGACAGAGATCGGGGAGAGGTAAAAGGTGGCCCTGCTTGCTATCGGAGTACAACAAAAGGAAAACTGCAAGAAGAGAGTGACAAACTTGGACTACAGCCCATGTCCAAATGTGAGGTACTGTTTTCCCACGTACAGAACAAGATTTCTCATCCTGACAAATAAATCAATAGATGATGGTTCTGATGGATGAGGGTAAAAGGGAAACTGTGAGTCTCATGTTCGGTTATGTTTCATTTAAAAAAACTGAAATGGAGAAAAGACATCACAGTTCCTGGTTGTCCTCCATCTGTCAAATCTGCAGGCTGTAAAATGTCATAGGTGTAGTATAAATGCAGTAAACAGAGTTGTTGACATTTATACTTTGAAGGTCACCACTGTAGTGTTAACACAGGGGAGTCCTTATGGCAGGGATGTGGGATAAGAGATATGATTCTATAGGATTACCTTTCATTACTAATATCATGTAGAGAACAGTAGAGTGTACGGATTAGAGGCCTAAGATAACATCACCAGTGTCTACTATAATGGTTATCCTATAATATTCCTGGATTCATTCTTTGGTCATTAGGAAAAAGTAAAGTTAATACAAAATACCTAAAGCTGAGCCATTTTAAACCATAACCCAGAGAAACACAGAGTATTAGACAAATGAAGGGGAAGTTAAGCAATCACTACTAATCATTATAATTCATAAAATCATGGATGGTTGATAAGATATTCCACTCAGGGTTATAATCATAATGTGCTGCAGGTCTCCCTTGAAAAAGAGATCGTTGATCTCAAATGGGATTTTACCTGGTTAAATAAAGGCTACAAACAAACAAACAAACAAACATAAACCTAAGCTAAAACTGAAAGAATTAGCAGTGACAAATATTGTCATAATATGGAAATTAATAGCCTTTTAGAAAAAATAAACTGAACGATGTTTTTTCTGATTTAAAAACAAAAATAAATTATAAAGAATTGGTTCCAGTTGTTTTCCTATAAAAGCAGACAGTATGAATTTCTTTCAATTCTTCCTAGAGTAAACAACAGAAAATGAAAACATGATTTCTTTACAGCAGATGAAATGATGCCGCAATTGAAAAAATGAATTAATACAAATTATTTGAAAAATCAAAGCTAGTATTACCTTCCCTTTGCTACAGTAGGTGACTTACTAATAGACAAACATTGCCATGTAGTTGCTCATGCCTTTAACTTTTCGCGTTTGCATGATTCAGGTGAAATATTGACGAGTCAGGCCCATGAACCTCTAACCCAAGATGCAAACTGTTGTTGACACATAGAGCGCCATTGATTTGTATCATTACCACTCACCCAGATGAGAAATAGATTTAAATTAGCTTTGAACGGTTTACAGCATCAGGAAACAGCCAAGGGCTCCATTAAACGGCAGAAGTACTCTTTAACCCCCATGTTTCTGTCTCCTGTTTTCAATCACCCTCCGTCCCTGCACACTGCCTCTCACCTCTTACGCCTATGGCCTCGAGAATGGGCACTTAACCCGCTTTCCTCTTATCGATCGTACAGCTCTTCCTTTCTGTTTCACAATTGCTTGTGTCTAGGATGTGAATCATAACGCTTCTATTCTTTTTTTTTACTCTCTTCTCCAACCCTCTTCTTTTGTCCTTTTCTTCACCTGGATCCATGAATCATAAAAATGTCTCCATTCATTCGTAGCCGCCTACCATCACTCTTTTGTTTCCTCACCTCTTGGGTCCCTGGATGCTGATCATCCCCATGTCCTCAGAGTGGTCCGTTAGCTGGCAGTTGAAGCCTTCATCCTGAAGAACGGTTCTGATGTGGTTCCAGTTGTGTTCTGCCACGCCTCCTCCAATGGCCAGGTAGTATACATCACCTGGAGCAAAGACAGGAAAGAAATTAAAATTGGTTAAGTGGAGTAAAGACAGCTGACAGAAAAAACACACAACAACAAAAATACTATACTATGGCATATTCTGCTGTTACACATTTTGTTGAACATAGCTTCCAAAAAAGGAAACAGAAAAAAAGAAACATCTATTTGTTTACTCTTTATTTCGCCTCTCCCTCCCAAACACTACTTGTCAGTACTGTAGGATGATAGCATCAAAATGGCAGCACAGAGCTCTGCAACCGGCTCCCGGAAGTTTTGGTGTCTGTTTCTCCATAAGAGGAAACTCCAGAGAGATTCAGTCATACATGTCTGGAGAAGATTCCGTTTTGCGACATCTGCGACAAGCAACAGCATCAGAGTGGAAAGTAATAACCATTTTTTTCCTGCTTGTGTTGTAAATTAGCTTGTTAGCTTGTTAGCTTGTTGCTTGCAGTAGCTGACTGAGTTATTGGTTTGAAACATATCCAATCATCTCTAGTGGGATGTTTTGGTAGTTCACTTCAGGGTCTGGTTTACATGGAAAAACCGGCCACACTACCACGTTTGCTGTCAACACTTTGATTGATGTAAACTCTGTACTGCTCTGCGCTGAAGGTTTCCCGTTTCTTTGCCGGTGTTGTGTCAACAGCTACACAACAACAATTGCCTTTCAATGTTATGACATACCAAATCTAGCTGTGTTTGAAACACAGATTTTAGGAGTGCACAGGCATCGCCCTTTTTCAGCACAGAAATGTGAAATTCTCTGCACATGTATTATTCAGTTTAGACAGGTTCATAGATTTTAGGGGATTTAAAAATAAGAAAACACATTATTAAATGGAGAGGGAATTTAAGTACAATGACAAATAAGATGGCATTAAACGCAACAAAAGAGATACAGGAAGGAGCAAAATGATGGATAAAGACACAACAATACGTTAAACAGAGCTAAAGAACCATAAATCCAAAATTAGATACAATGCAATGACAGATACATCCAGCAACAGATAAATAAATTGTTCAAATTAAAATAAACAACACTGATGTGATGATAAAGAGAAAACTGTAACAATAGAGAGAGCAACAGATATAGCAGTATCACAGACAAAACACACTGTGGCTCACCATTGGACTGTGGGGCCAGGGGCATGTTGGCAGCACCAGGCTCCAGTCTGCTCACCGTCAGGTCGGCCTCCGTCCCTCCTCCCTTATTCAGCATGCAGGTATACACAGTGGAGCCTAAAACACACAAATAAACAATGAATTCCTCTGGCAGAAATTGTGGACCAATTTAAAGTGTGCAGTCTCACAGAACGTAATCTCAGAACAAAAAATAAACCCGAACTTTAGGTCAATCTTCAGTAACCCATTCTTTGTGAGTTAACCAGCTTCTGACCTTTTGTCTGCATTTCCCCACCCCCACCTTTGAGTAGGAATATAATGTTTTTTAATAAACTCAAGTGTTCTTTTACTTCTTTCACAACTTGCTTTAAAGGGGCAATCATTGTCTGCCTCTAGAAATACACAACACTTAAACCTTTTCTTTTTGTAAAATAGTAACCAAGGAAACATGATTACATAGCTTAATTAACATTTTCATAAAGAGAACATGACTGAAATATTTCACTTATGGTAGAAGTCTGTATTTATTTACAGAAGACAAATAATAACATTCCCGTTATCCACGGCCAACAAGATCTTCAGTGATGTGATAATGTGTGTCTGTCCCTCTGTCATCTCTCATTGAAATAAATGATTGATGTTACAAGTAAACTGTCACTGCTACTAAAGGAAAGGCTGTCTGAATGTGTTAGCGTAGCATAAGTCGGCCCGCTGAGACATTAAATATTCTCGGAGCAAGTGTGACCACTGTGATTGCTGTAAGTGGGAAAGCAAGGTCAAATGATGTGTCATTTAAGATGTTGAGAAAGCATTTCAAAAACCACCTTCGTAGGTGGGGTGAGATCTAGATGGCATAATGAGTGGAAGATAATAAAGTGGTATTAGATGTGAGCACAAAAGAAAATATGAAAACAGTTTACAGAAAATAAACGGCAGCAGTGCAAGCTGAAATGGTTATTCGAACAATTGAATGCACTTTTTTCTTAATGTAATTTAAGATGGAAAAGCGGTGGCTTATGAAAAACGTTTCCATGGATGAGATACTCTAAATTGGGAATATGCGGTTATTATCTTTGAGAGTGAATAATGCTGTATTCAATAACTGTATGTCTACCTTTTATATGTTATGCTATTAAATTAGTTATTACTGTATTTTCAAAACTGTACAGTGCTGAGTTTAATATATATTAAAATTGAAAAATGGCAAAAACTTCACATCCATAAATTGAAGCCGATTGTATTGTGTGCACCTAGATGATGTTATTGATCAATTTGCTAAAAACTGGAATCACCTCTTATACCTATGTTTTTCTTGGTCCCTTTAATAATTGCTATTATTACAAAGATAAGATTACGACATAATTCAGTCATCAAATGTATTTATTTACATTTGAAATAGTTTTTGCTCAAAAAGAAGAAGACTGAAATGATTCCATTTAAACCATGTCGCTACACTGTTGCATGACAGGGGACAATACTGTTGGAACAATTGTTTCCCGTTTTGATATTACACAACTGCTTTTACAAGTTAAGTGCTCCCCATGACAAGTAGGGTGGCATGTGCAGGTCTCCTTTTAGTGGTGGAACCTTTGAGAGACATTTTCCAATCGCAGACAAAGAGACTTTAAAACTAAAAGATATATCTGTCCTGGCATTCTTTCAGAACTTGAGTTTCTGACATCCCTGTCAACACATAGGAGAGGTATCCTATTCAGGCATAAAAACAGATAGTGGTTGAAGTGAGAAATTGGAGGAAAAAGTGGAGAAATAATAGAATATCCGCATAACTATTTGTACCATTCGTACAAAGCTGTCATTGCAGAAAACAGGAACAGCTACAAAGACCAAAAACTAGCATTTAATATTTGTTGTATTTGAGATTTTGTCAAAGATTACTGTTTTCCTAAGAAGTTGGCATCTGTTTAAGTCCTTCCTTCCATGAATTTGCCCTTTTTATTCTGTCAATCTTTCGCCCATCTGTCTGTGTGTGTGTGTGTGTGTGTGTGTGTGTGTGTGTGTGTGTGTGTGTGTGTGTGTGTGTGTGTGTGTGTGTGTGTGTGTGTGTGTGTGTGTGTGTGTGTGTGTGTGTGTGTGTGTGTGTGTGTGTGTGTGTGTGTGTGTGTGTGTGTTCTCGTTGCAGCACACTGACCCGACTTCTTGTTGACATCAGCCGTGAACAGCCAATCAGCTGCCTTCTTGGCATCTGGTCCAGTCAGATAGAACTTTCCAAAGTAGGACATGTCGAACACCACCACGCCATTTCTGCACGTGAGGCACTCACTCTTAATCTGCAATCATAAAAGAAAAATCCCAACACACATTTAATCAACAGTCCGTGACTTTTTAAAGATTTTTAAAGCTAGATCCTTGAAGGAAAATGTCATACAACTGTAATTTTAAATGAAAAACAGAGTGGTGCTGATGTGTTTGTTTGTACTTGATGCACCAATAACCTTTCTGACTGTTCTCTCGTCACTGTCATGATTGTTTCCCATGAGGACACATGTGCCCTTTTCTCACGGGAGCCTTCACACTCATCTGGCGACCATGAGTTTCTTTTTTGACCCATTCACGTTTATCAAAAAAGGAAGCGGCATGTAATCAAAAAACATTACTCTATGAATCACACACATCTTTACACATTTACGCTTGATATCTTACCACTTCATGATGAGGAGGGAAGTCAAAGGTATACTCTTTGCCCAGCAACTCGTTGTATTTGTAGTTTTCATTCTTCTTAACGTCATAAGCCCCATAGTAATCGTAGTCTTTAACCTTCGAAACAGACAAACAAGCAGTTACAGGCTAATTAATCATCCGTGCTTCCATGTGAGCAGAGGACAAAGCAGTGAGCCAGATTCTGTTTCCTTGTTGTCCGTTTTTGGCAAGCCTTGTGGGAGAATTTGCATCTTAATTGTTTATGTTTCTCCAACTGCCTATGTCAATACACAGATGTGAATAAATCATTAGCGTGCACATGCTTGTGTACAATAAATGAGTGCAGTGAAAGTGTCTCACAGGAGCGGCCCCATCTTTGTTGAACCAGCCAGGTCTCTCCCAGCCGTGCCTCTCCTGGAACACACAGCCCTGCTCCGTCAGCACCTAGGACAAACAACAACACACACATACAAAGACTTCAAATCAGTACATGCAGCTGAGATATATACAACCGTTAACAAATCGGGAATCAGTACATAACCGACGAGTAACATTGATCCAAAACATTTAGCTGAAGGACACTAAAACGCTCCATAGGGCTGAAAGGCACTCAAAGTTCAATCACTACAACCCTTCACATTACGCATACTGATTTTATCCCATGTTACAGGTCACCTATTATGCAAAATCCACTTTTTCATGTCTTTTATACATAAACATGTTGTCCCCTCTGTGTAAAGAGATTCTGAAAGTTTCAGGAACAAATATTAGCTCTCTTTTTCTCCTGATCCATTTATATAAAAACCTGTCTGAAAACGAGCTGATCCGATTTTGGCCACTTTATGATGTCAGAACGATTTTTTAGCCAATAACCAACCAAGGTACCCCCGCCCACCTGATCACCTGAATCTCCTCCTAGAGCACCATTGTGTTCTTTTTAACCAAATATCACGCAGAGGGGCGTGGGGAGGGGCTCCTTATTTTCATCTAAAGTAACAGACACAGAATCAGCACTTTTGAAACAGGGCTGAAACAGAGGGGATTATGGGATGCTGCAATGATCTGTTTGGTATTTGGAGCCAAACACTTCAGAGACATGTTTTGTATATATCTGAGACCTATAATATATTGATGAAAAACAGTACAATAGGGGACCTTTAAGATACAAATATATACAATCAATGATGATGAGGAAGTGCAGCTTTTAACTGAGTACAACACAACAAATATAGTACACTTGTTAATCCTTGATTTCTTGACCAGTGTTAAAACAAGATATTTCCGCGCTCCCCATCGTCCTTGTTAAAATTGACAGTCGCCCACAGGTATGTACCGCTATGCTCTCCTCCTAGCAGGCAGCTAGCTGTCTTTTGCCAAAACTTCCCACACCGAGCTATAATTACCCTCTGTGCTACCGAGGTGGAGAAAACGTGGAAGCAGCAGTGTCAGAGCTGGCCTGTTTGTGCTCTGAAATAATCTCGAATTGCCTCCTAAAAGCAGACAGTCTCATTATTTGCACAGCTCCCTTGGCAGATCAAACTCCTTAAGTAGCTCTTAGCTATAATACATGACGCCGTGATGAGGAGCAAGAGCGAGTATCTTTAACAAAAAGCTCATTTAAAAAATAATAATTAGACTTCTTGTGTTTTTTTTCTGAGTTACTCAGCCACCCTTGCATTTATCTGAGGCACTCCGACAGCAGGAAGGCTAGTTGCTAGGTGATGGCCCTCGACGAGTGATTAGCAGGGGTCTAATGGGCTGGCAGCCTAGGGTTGGACCAACCCACTCTCACAGGGAGCGTGCTCTCTTTCAAGCAACAGTCCGTCTACCTGAGAGCGACTATTTGTGTCCTTTCAGTGCTCTGTACTGTAGCCGGCTAGCATAAGATCTGATGTCATAATTATACTGAACATAACATGATAATACCTGATCCGGCACTTGTTATGGCTAGAGGGATCTGTAATAGTGATAAATTGAGTCATACTGATACAGTGTTGTACAACAGGATGGAAGATATGCCTGTAAATAACACTGCATGCTGACAACCTGTTGAGCATTTGAAGTGTTAACCAATTGTTATGTTAAAAAGTATCTTCAAATGCTATTGGAAATGGAAATCACCAATTAAATGTGGCCTACAAATATTTGTAATGATTAAGTTTGCACTGCAGTGGAACACAGAAGCAAACTCTGGCCACGGTACATCTTTTACGTATTTCTATTGCTGCCTGCACGCGCGTCATACGTCAATGGTGTGATTCTCTCAGGACAGGTGATACTCTCTTTTGGAAAAGACAGGGGATACAAAATGACCTTGACAGCAATACTTGGATTATGCTGCAAGTAAGGCTTTCTAATAAAAAGCAGCACATCTGTTTTAACCTATGGTTTTAACTCAAGTTCTTGTGAGCTGTCAATCATGCAAATTAAGTCCATCATTTTGAAGTACAACATGTGTTTTTAAAATCAGTTCAAAAAATAAAGCAGACAGTTATGAATCTAAAACAGAAGTACATTCAAACACTTGTTATGAATCCACAATCTACTTACTGAAAAACATTTAAATAAAAATCAACATCACGTAATGTTAGTGCTCATTCTGTACAACATCTTAAAGAACCTTCTGGGAAATCTGGTTGATTATGCATGAAAGGTGTCGGAGAAGCTTAATAAAACAAGCTGTAAAGAAAGCAATGATCTACAAAACACATTGACAGCATCACTAATGCAATTTGTTTGACAGTAATCCTCTCTGAAAGAATGCCCTCATGCGTAAGCGGGGGTGAAAATCGCAACAGTTAAAAGGTAAATGAAGTCTGGAATAGGAGAGCAAGGGTATGTGGGTCATTAATGCATAAAATATGGTGGCGAGGCCCATTAGGAGTTTGTGTCTGGCTAAGGAGAGAAAGGAAGCAGAAAGACATCCGAGAACCGGTAACCGAAGCTAAGTGTCTCATTTATACTACTCATGTTGGCAAGGATGGCATTAATAAGTGTAGCTGCAGGGGGTAAGTTACACTGCTAACTGCTGTCTGCCAGAGTTTGATACCTCATTCACACCAACGCAACTCCGGTTCAAGCGCCGTGCTAGAGCTTTTCAGGTTCAGAACCGGTTCTTCGGTTTGGCTCCGGCTCTTTTCACACAGCCAAACTGGATAAAACGCAGCCTTGTTGTTGTTGTTCAGGAGTTGATCCCACCCCTGCCCCCGCCTCGATGTAAGCATGAAGTATGCGGTGCTTTTGCTCTAGCCGGACAATTTTTTGGTGCTCGAAACGAACCGGATTCCGGAGCTAAGAGGCTGTTCCGCTGCGGTGTGAACAGGAAAACCCGGTGCTTTTCAAGCTCCAGCTCCGAACCGGCCCTGAAACACTGTTGGTGTGAATGAGTTATTAATCAGCTTTTTGCCTCCAGATTTGAGCAGAGAAGACAGGAGGAGAGAGACATATAAACATACAGAGAGTAATGAGCGAGAAGGGGTCACAGTTTGACAGATGATATCTTTTTAACACTTACATCAACAGTGCTTCAAGACGAGCTTGGCAAAATATTAAAGGATAGAGACATGAAAGTGTATATTCAGTTTGTTCTACAATCCTATTTGCAGCTGAAATGAACTCAATTCAATGTGTTCTCTGCACTGTTGAAGCCTGCAGAACCTGGGGTTCAGTGGCATTGTTACTATATTGATTTTGCCTCATTACCGTCTCAATTATCCAATCAGATGCTGCGGTTAAAGAGGTCAGAAGAGGGAGAGAAATGCCGTAACCGCTTCTTTTCTCGCACATAAAAACAAATTGGAGCGTGAACAAAGACAGTGGCGATCCCAGAGGAGAGAGAGGGAGAAGCAGACATTAAGTCTGAATAGAAGGATGAATAGGAGAGAAAACTGATTTTGGAGGACGTCAAAAAGAGAATACCAGAGAGAAATAAAATTGAAGGCCGTGGGTAGATGCATGGGGGAAAGAGAGAGGAATAAATGGCTTGAGAAGAAAACGAGAAAAAGAGGTGAGTCATGCAACCTCTAAAAATATAGGAAGAGATTGAAGATGCCAGGAAGGTTATATGGCAGCAGAGAAGCTCCTGCGACTTAGAGAGTGAAGCAGGTTTCATCTATGTTAGGAAACCTAGTCAATATGGGTCCAGAAAGATTCCCCCTCAGCTATGTTCAAGCCAAAAGGTCTAAATCCTGAAAGATTCACAGCTCTGCCTACACTTTTACGCAGAAAGTCAAAGCCCTGCTTACCTAACTGAAAGTGTTAGAATAGAGCCATGGTTATACTTAATGTTTACCAGATGGAGGAACATTATTTATGAATATGGTTTTGTAACATCTCGGGGGAAATAAGCCAGAATAAGAGATAAAATAAAAATGTGTGACTAATGATACTCTTCCAATAAAGACACAAACTGAATACTGTGTGTAGTCACAATATAAATAAATACAAAAACAACAGTCTACAAATATAACAGGGACAGACAAAGTGGAGTTATTGAGTGTTCAGTATTGTCTGTTGGCAGACAATGTTAGATTACCCCTTTTTTGCATCATTTATAACAGGGCTTCTCTAACTCCGGACCGAACTACAAATCAATCCGGACCGAACCCTGTGTCCCATTATATCAAAAATACAAAATTATACAAAATTAAAAAAAACTTTCTGATCCTGATGTAAATTAATGTATATTTTCTTGTGTTGTGAGAATAAACGTGCATATATATTTACTTGTGTGCGCGAGCGTGACACGCATTGCAGACTGCAAGTTAACCGCAAGTTTACCTTGACTTTCTAATGCTTCTAATGCCTTTTTTGCATTTTTGGGGACTTTACTGGCATTGATCCGGACCAGTGACCTAGTATAAAATTCACAAGTGGACCTTTAATAAAAAAGTTTGAGTACCCCTGATTTATAACATGTTGCTTTCAAACCCAAGGTGACTCAACTTAAATGACTCATCAAACCACAGTTGAAAGCAGCTTGATTAAATCGCACAAGGAAACACACACAACCGGATGTTTCCTTGAACTCTTCAATACACACCCCTGAGGCGTTCATGTACCTGATGAAAAGGATCCTTCCTCATGTTGCGGCTGGCCAGCGGCTCATCAAACGGGAACACCACAGAGTAGTTTTTAGCGTACGACTCGTGGCTCCTCTCTCTGATCCACTTTGGGTTGTCTGTCAGCGAGTTATGGAAACGTCTGAGACAGGAGGGAGGCGAATTCAAAAGATAAACGCTCATTAGAAGTGACACGCATTCCAATTTCATTAAAACGTTTTTATTCTGGTTCCTGCTGTCCTTTGCTAGAATGCTAAGCTGATTATTAAAAGCATGTTTCTGCTTTGTAGGGTGGCGCCATCTGTATGAAACTTACTTTGATCACTGTTTGTTTTTATACAGGCTTAGTGTGCATTTGATGTACCTCGCAGGTGATACAAGGGGAGGTGTCATTCACATTATTAGCAACATTTTCAAAAGGGTTAACCTGCCACCCCCTCTCTCTCTCCATCCTTTAGTGGCGAAGAGAGTGCCCTTAACAAAATACACAGGGTGCAGCCCACATTATAAATGATACTAATGCCTACTGGATGTACCTGATGTCATAACCGTACATATCCTTCTGAGGGCGGCCATGTATGATCCAGTGAGCCAGCTCTCGTCCACAACCACCTCCCAGCATCATGCCTGACAGAAACAAATACAAAAGGGAAAGAAATGACAACACAGAAGTCATTTTCAGTTCCTTATATAAAACATTTCATAACTTAAGCGATTCAATTAAGCAAAAAAAGGGCAATTTAGCTTTATCTAATATTTAAAAGTGAGGATTTGATTGAATGTCTTTGGTTTTGGATTAGGGCACTAATAAACAATAATAATATTCATGACCTTCACCAAGGATGGTGTGTTTTCGTCTCCATTTGTCTGTCTGCTTCTTTTATCGGCAGGATTCAATGAAAAAAATAATGGCCCTGAAACTTAGGTTGAATGTGTTGTTGAAATAACTGGAAATGTTGTTCCTCTACTGGGTCAATTCATGTGAACGCCTCATCAAGGCATGAAAAGCGATTTATAAAGAGTTATCATATTACTATAAACAAGTTTTTGAACGCTTTGAGGAATAACATACAACACATCTTCTTTGAAGCATCAATGTTGTTTCCACATTACGACTTAAAGCTCACAAACACAATCGGACTCATTAGAACTTCTCAACTCTTCTAGCTATCCATTTATCTGTATTGAAATAATTGTTTAGTCGATGAAATATCAGACGAATAGAGAAAAATAACTGCTAATGAAAATGATTGTTGGTTTCAAAATCTATACCCAAATTGCATCCAATTGTCACAGATTACTGGTTAGAAAACAAGATGTGAACAACATAAAGGACCTCTCACTGTCCGCCTGCCTGGAGGGCTGTGAGTATGTCTCATTAGTTTGGAAAAGAGAATAAATGTTTTCCTCTGTAACAGCCTCTATAGGTCATCCGACATACAGGAGGATAGTTTTGACCTTTGTTCAGTGATTTGACCCTCGCCTCTGAGCAATCTGACCTCATCAGTTGAAGTATGCTGTTTTTTTTTAACCCGATACACAAACACAATCTGACAATTCAATATTTTATCCGTCTGTTCCGAAAACAGCTGGGTTAATGAGCCGCATTCTTCCAGCAACCCCCTTCTTGTGTTGCTGGTCATCTGCATACATTGTGTGTTGGCTGGCGCACACACACACACACACACACACACACACACACACACACACACACACACACACACACACACACACACACACACACACACACACACACACACACACACACACACACACACACACACACACACACACACACACACACACACACACACACACACACACACACACACACACACACCACTTCAGGGGACATTACATTGACGTACATGCATTTCCTGGAGACTTATCCTAACCTTAACCATAGCATGCCTAACCCTAATCCTAACCAAGTCTTCACCCTAAAATTAATGATTCCCCTCATGGGGACCTCCAATTTGTCCCCATAAGGGAGGCGAGTCCCCATACGTGAATGTGTAAACAGATTTAGGTCCCCACAAGTATAGTAATGCTAGGTCACACACACACACACACACACACACACACACACACACACATCACTTCAGGGGACATTACGTTGACGTACATGCATTTCCTGGAGACTTATCCTAACCTTAACCATAACATGCCTAACCCTAATCCTAACCAAGTCTTCACCCTAAAATTAATGATTCCCCTTATGGGGACCTCCAATTTGTCCCCATAAGGGAGGCGAGTCCCCATACGTGACTGTGTAAACAGATTTAGGTCCCCACAAGTATAGTAATGCTAGGTCACACACACACACACACACACACACACACACACACACACACACACACATCACTTCAGGGGACATTACGTTGACGTACATGCATTTCCTGGAGACTTATCCTAACCTTAACCATAACATGCCTAACCCTAATCCTAACCAAGTCTTCACCCTAAAATTAATGATTCCCCTTATGGGGACCTCCAATTTGTCCCCATAAGGGAGGCGAGTCCCCATACGTGACTGTGTAAACAGATTTAGGTCCCCACAAGTATAGTAATGCTAGGTCACACACACACACACACACACACACACACACACACACACACACACACACACACACACACACACACACACACACACACACACACACACACACACACACACCACACACACACACACACACACACACACACACACACACACACACACACACACACACACACACAAGTGTGTCCTTGCATCCCTCCTTCACCCCCATCTCCATCTCCATCTCTCACAGCAGGCCCTCTCCCTTTATCTCTCATCGCTTCACTCATCTGCGGACACTGTCACTCCGGGCCAAGCCGGGGTGGATGTTTGAATGGTGGAGAGGGAGGAAGAGGGATGGAGGGAGGAGGAAGGCGGTAGGGTGATGTGTGAACGTGGATCTGCGTGTGAACCCTTACACTGGTGCTTCCACTCATCTCATCATCCCTCCTTCCTGCCTTTGTACTCTCTGTCTGCTTCCCCGCTATCGCTATCTCGCTCTATGATTGTTCGTTTATGCTGCGC
Organism: Gymnodraco acuticeps; assembly: GCF_902827175.1. Taxonomy (NCBI): domain Eukaryota; kingdom Metazoa; phylum Chordata; class Actinopteri; order Perciformes; family Bathydraconidae; genus Gymnodraco; species Gymnodraco acuticeps. Next base: position 1,217,642 of record NW_022991628.1, read on the forward strand.
AAACATTTGTTCCTTTCCATGTCATTATATATCACCCCTTCTCCGCTCTTCTGTATTGCCCTCAGATTCTTTTTAGATAGTTGCTCTCTTCTGACATTTAAAGTGATGCCGCTAGTGATTAAAACAATGCTTTTGAAGACAAAGCAGAGATGCCAAATTGTATTTATCCTTCTCTGCCATAGTGGCTCACCATCCCAATAGAGTAATACATTTGATTTCAATCTTTACGTTTTTATGAGTTGTCGGTCAGACATTCCAACACCTTGGAGGATTTGTTAGCATAAAGATTGCTAGTAAGGTTATGTCAAACGTTTAATACCAGCATCTGTAAAGACAACTTTTTACACAATCTATCTCATTTGTGTAACCTGTAAAGTAAAATCAAGAAGCAACCAGACCTGTAAATTAACTCTGCTTGCCATAATGACTATAAAGGTGACTATAAGCAACTTGGTAATACATGTAAGAGGTTCAGCAATTCAAGGCAATTAAAGAATCATAATGAAAATAAATAAGTAACTAAAAGTTCAGGATGGTTGTTGTGACACATAAATTAACTAACTTAATGTTGTCAGGTAACAAAAATAACTTGCAGTACGTAGAGTTACTGATTGCTTGGAAACTAAAATGAACACCAAGATAGCCGAAACAACTGGAGGCTTTAAACGTTATTCTGTGATGGATGTAATAGAGAGAGGACAAAGGGGCGCAGAGGGAAAAGAAAGACATTAAAGTGAGAAGGGTAAATGGACGTTTTTGAGCTCCTGCTTTGATCGGACTCTGATGTTTTGTTGTGTTTTTGAATGCTGAATGCAGATATGTGTGTGTCAGGCAAGTGAAAGGCATTTAGAATACCTTTGCTGTGCATGGCAGGAAGAAATTCCTTATTAGAATAAAGTCACCGTTACCGATGGTGTGATAGCTGGGGGACGCTGGGCCCATTTCAATGAGCCTGGTGAAAGCTTGGCACATCAAAGCCAGAGGACAAGGGGAATGCAATATTTGATCAACCTGGATTCAGATAGGAATGTGACATTTGTATTTGCGTCAAGTAGAAATAAAATAAAGATTTACAAGGAGGGTTGAATGTCCATGTTCGATTCTGACCTTGGGACTTTTATTGTTTGTTATCCCTTTCTATTCTTATTTCTAAATGTTGAAATAAAGGCTATTATTAACACATGTGAAAAAGGAAAAAGGTATTTATTTATTCATTTTGACCAAAGATATTCCGAATACAATTCCCAAAAGCCCAATCTGAAGTCAATCACTTGTTTTGTCTGGACTTAAACAACAAATCAGTTACAGAAATGTACCATAATGTCCTTGATGATTAATGATCTCATAATAAACTAATTGCTTAAATCACCTTATTCCAATCCTATGTAAAAACCTTATGCAATCTAATGAATAGAGTTATTGGAACCAGCGGCTCAGGGAACGCAGTGTGTGCGCCCTGGTTAACCTGACAATGGATAACAAGTTGCTAACTGACCTACGATCAGGCTAATGGACAGAACGAGTGTCTCATAGATAAGTGGTAAGGGAATAAGAGAGCAAACGAGGAGCTTTTCAACAGCAGCAGGGATCCATCAGCAGTTTGCATGAAACGTAGAAAGAAAACGACACTTCTGAAGCAAAAAACAATGGTCTCTCTGTTATGCGTGAGTGTAAAAACGACTGTATGCTCGCTCATTAGCGCTCCACCTCTCGACCCTGGGATCTTTAGCTACTAAGCTTTTTCTCAAACGACTGTTAGCACTGATGGCGATTACTTTACCCTTTACACCCCCTCTCTCTCTCTGGTATTCAGATATCTGAGAGACTTGCATTCCTCCCCCAGGTACTGTCAAAGGTATGCTCTCTACATTATTCATTTGTGCCTTGAGAGTGTGCACAGAGATTGGTGAAGGCTGGGTCAAAGTATGGGTGAAAACACTCTTCGGCCGCTTCTCCTTGCTTGTTTTCCTCCCTGCTTATATTGCCAAGTACTGATGATTGCTTCGACCTTTCTATCTCTATCATTTCATGGTTCCCTTAAGGAAAAGCTTTACACACTACGTATTTGAAAGTGTCAGTCATATAGTATCTATCGTTTGTTTACAACTGTGTATTGGAGATATAAGTACGCTCTTTTTCTCCCTTCGCTTTCTTTTCTCTACTTAACAATCTTCCCCTGTTCTGTGTTTGATTTTTCCATCCCCTTAGCACTTACCAGCGCTGTTGAAGCCACAGCCCAAGAAGAACCCTCTGACCTCCGGGGCCTCTCCCATCAGAGGCTTATGGTCAGCTGTGAATGACTCTGAAAACAGAAGGAAGCAAGAAAAACTTTGTATGAAAGTTGGTTCATGAAAGTTGACAAATTTGACCACATATGACACATTTTTCTACTATGTGTAAAAGATGAGTGACAGCGATACAGTTTTGTCCAGGTCCCTAAAGTCTTTCCTGTGCTATAAGTTTAATAGTTGGGATTTGTTTATGTCAGCAGAAAGACTGTCCTATTTCATCACATCATTACATAGATGTGTCATCTATTGATTTTACATAAAAGTTTTAATAGAAGATCATTTTAGTTTTTTAAATAGCTACCATGTAATTTGCTTAATATTCGATCTTTTCAATAGCATAGGGTTTTCCTATTTTATATGAATATTTTAATAACATTTCAGCTACTTCTTTATTAGATAGCTTTCATATCATGTGACCTAATGACTCAATATCAATGCAGGATTTGAAGAAAGCGCACTATTATTATTCAAAACTTCAAATGAAACAAAAGCCGGCCTCAAAGCGAGGGTCACTGCCAAGGAGATGCTCTGCATGCAACAACTTTGATAAAATCCATCATTTTTGTTTCTCTTTCATCGGAGCTCTCTCCCCCTTGACTTCTGTTTTTCTCGCCACTCACTACATTTTCAACTCTCCCCTCTCCTCTTCTTATGTTTTTCTATTCCTTTAAAGGTGGGGTAGGTAAGTTTGAGAAACGGCTCGAGATACACTTGTTGTTATATTCCATGGAATGCTCTTAACATCCCGATAGCAATGAATATCTTAAATGCTTTGACAAAAAATCCATACAAACATGTCATCTGTGGAAGCCGTAGTACTGTAAAAAGTACAACCAATCATTTGAGCCGGCCCGGCTAAAGTAACTGGATGGCCTACCTGCCTGTCAGCCTTCCATCTGTGCACAAACTTATCTCGTGCCCTCATTGGTCATGTGCACGTTCGTGTGTGTTGGAGGAGGGGCTCTGTAAGGAAGTGGCAGATTTTTTCCGGCTGTGTATTTTCAAATTCTAGCGCACTCGAGCTGGTTTCTCCAAAATTACCTACCCCACCTTTAAGTATGCATTAATGTTTTCAATTGTCTTTTCTTTTTCTGGTCATTCATCCTTTGGTTGTAATTTTGTCTCTCGAAAACAGCTGCATCACACTATGATGATGAAAAACCCAATTCGATACTGAAACTATTCAGGCTAGCCACAGATTGGCTTACTCAACCACTATCGAAACCTGATATTGCCTGGATAAAAACTCAGGCTCCTCTACAAACATTCATAGCCTGCTAGGTTATATATTCATGAGCAAATACAGTACAGCGGTGCATAAGGTATTCCACAGATGTACACATTCTATTCATTTGAATGCGTCTAATTTAACCATTGAAGGTTGCTTGATCCTGGTTTTAAAACTTACTGTTAGAAAATGTGCATGCAGGATTTTTAATAAAAAATGATGATTTTGTGGAAATACTGTGTGTATCTGTGTGTGTCTGTGTGTGTGCTAGTACCTGGTCCACAGACGGTGGACTTGATGCCAGTCTGCTCCAGAGCAGGAACTCTGTTGATGGCACCCTCAATATGTTGCGTGAATACATCCCAGTCCAGGTCAAACAGGCTGAAGACAAAGTTATCGGACACCTGGGAAATAAAACAGCAGTAATGTACGTGAGGACTTAGTTTTCTAATTCTGGCCATCTTTGGATGTTTTTCTAAGAATCACTGTTCAAGTTAATGACATTCTGCAGGAACACAGTGATCTTCAGAAACAGGTGCTCCAGCAAAGGGGTGAATCTTCCATCAAGAAAGATCAAGAGATCAATTTTTTGAAAATGTAAATGAGCAACTGATTGAGCACTCACAGGTTGATTACTGAGTGCATGTGTAGAAGATTGTGTATTTGTGCATTTTCTCTTCAGATTTGACTAAAAAATAACAGATATAGTCCAGGCTGGAATAACTGATTTGTTTGGCCACTTGGGGGCAGCAGTAAACAAGTAGTAAACACTGACGGGTCTCCACCTTTCCCTGTAGGTCCATAACTAGGGGTGAACTCCATCTCATATTGTTATTTGGAACATCGACATTATAGACATTTTGATTAGGTCCATTTAAAAAATATATAAACAAAATACTCAGGTCTAGCTGTTTGATTTATTTCCACACAACATGATTCTGCTCTACCGCAGTGGATGGTTGGATGTGTAATGTTGGTGCATCACCATGAAGCCAATGTCATCAAGATGTGCTCTTCCCTTTTTCTTCCTCATCACTGGTGACAAGAACACTGTGACAGCATAAGCCTGTAGACCACCGACTGTGTGAGTAAGTCAGCACAGTCCTGTAGCATCTGTTGAATCGACTCTTTCCCACCAGGGAATATAAATATGTCGAACCCCTCTCTATTTCCTGTCCAAGCGTTCATTTACTCCCATCTGGACTTCACCTCCTTCAGCCTGGCTCAAATGCTTTTACATCTCATACTGGGCAGTGATGACCGCCTCGCCTTCAAATGTTCCCCTCCTACACTAATCTGACTGATTTAGGGTGTACAAAATAAAATTCCAGCACATCAGCTCATGCTATTTGCAATGATTTGATCAGTCATGCATATCTTCATGTACACTGGCAATGATCCGAGTACCTCTGCACTGGAATTTCAGTCATTCAGCTTTTACTTTCAGAGGGTGACTGCTTTCTGAGACATTGCTGACATATCATACCAAATAACAGCAACTTACACTGTTAAATATAAGTGAACCTTAAGTCAGGAGCTAGACAGGAAGGTAGAGCAAGAAAACACTTCCTATGGCTTTACAATTAGCGTCAGCGCGTTCACTTTCAGTTCTGATTAAGACTTAAATGTCACAGGGATGACAGTAGCTGCTTTCATGTGAACAAAGAATTTCTGCATTATTACCAAGGACTGACACTCAAGCAGAGTATCTAAGGAGCAGCGTTATTTGTCCTAGACACCACACTTCTCTCAATGCCTCCCAAGCCATCGATCCTGCTCATCTTCACTCAGAAGGCTTTCTCTATTCTCTCTGTCTCCCCGCTAATTCTCCTTTCTGTATCTCCTCTTTCTTCCTCCATTCACCTCAAGACATCAAAGTAACGCTCAGCTGCAGAACGAGAACAAAAGGAGCTGCTACTGCACAAAGAAATCCTCTAAAATGTAAAAAGCACTGAGGAGTCTGTAGACAGCCAGGCGGAAAGGCGGAAAGTCATAAAGTCAGTGTTATTAGTGTCCCGCAAAAACCCCGTCTGGTGCCTTTTAGAAAAACCGAGACAACATATTTACCTCTGCTCAGGATATTATGAATTTAAATTTGGTTTGTTGTGTTTGTCAGCCGGATTATGGAAAACAACTTTCAGTTAGTGAAAGAGTGAAGCATGGGTCGAGGAAGAATTCATTTAACTTTGGATCAAATCTGAATCAAGGGGTGGAAACTCAAATATTGATCTTATGTAAAGGAATTGACGAAGGTCTGTTCTCTCCGAGGGCCCTTGTAGTTTTTACTTTTTGGAGCTGATAAATATTTAAATTCAAATGTTTAAATATATAATCCAATATATATTGAATTGCAGTTACTGACATGGCTGATTATTAACAATGAACAGGTTAAATAGGTAGTAATCATTACTTATGAATGGTATGGGCCCTTAATTTAATTGCATTTTAAGATTACTTGAGCATTTACAGCATTCAATTAAGGGAATATGTATAATTGTTGGATACCAGGAGATGCCAGCCACCAAAGCTGCCAGCCTAGTTAAAAAACTGCTCTAAAAATCTGTCCTTGAGACCAAGTACACATCCATAAAACCCAAAACTATCTGTCGTTTTAAACGACCCCTTGAAACATTCATTCTGTGGATAAAAGAACTGCCTGAACAATCACATTTTAGAGTTTTTGGAATAATCTTCACAGCCTTTTGAGATTTCAGTCTTTGACATAAATGCTTTGGTTTTTATGTTCCAATAAAAAGCCATGTCACCATTAGTGGAGCTAAGATTAAGAGGTTTGTTGGTGTAGCTAAAAAATAACAGCTACTGGGTCATTAAAATCAATGGGTGCATCTCCTTGGGAGGATGTGTTATGCTCCTCAATCCGCCTATTCAAAATGAGATATCTGGTGTTTCGACATGAATGACAACAATACTTTTTTGATAGCTTACCTTGCCAAGTATCTTTCTATAAAAACCCTTTTGTATAAAAGCTTTTCTAATGCAAATTTGATAACAAGCCCTCACAGTGCCTTCCAAAAACACAGAACCCATTAGGCTGTCATTAGTGCTGAACAAAAAACCTTATGCATCCTTTTCTATTCGGCATAACAACCTTGTCTGAATGCACTGCCAGGTAATGTGTAGTACTTAGCAAACTTGCACTCTTTCTGCGTAATAATTTTTATTCACAAATACAAGTTTGATATTCTTTTTCCAGCACACAACTCCCACTACAAACCACACATTTTCATTGTCACTTTGCTTTTCATGTGTCATCCAACCAAATGAGATACATTGTTTAAATAAGTCAGCTTTTAACTAAGTAGGCATATTTTTACTTTGGTTAAGGGCAAGGTAGCTAGCGGTTTCCCCTTGTTGAGCTACATACTTTAAAATATGAATCACGCTTATACACCTTTTTGCCAAGAGTCAGATGAGAAAATCAATAAAGCTCATATGTTTGTATTCCAAATATGAAGCTCAAACAAGAAGTCAGTTAGCTTAGAGCAAAAACTGGAAACACAGAGAAACATATTCTCAATGAAAAAACCACAACATGACTTTTACATTTCAGTTTTTGAAATTTGATTACACCAAAAGGGGAACTATTGTTCTCTTAGTGAGCTTTATAGATTACTTAAACGCGAGCAAGGCTAGCTGCCCTTACTTCCCGTCTTGAAGCTTAACTAGCCTCCATGCTACAGAGATGAGCAGTATCAATATTTGTATCCATTTATTGGCAAGAAAGCAAAGCTCATTTCCAAAAATGTGACACATTTTCTTTTATTTACATTTGGCGGCAACACTTTTTAAAAATATATTTCAGAAACCATTTTAATGCAGGACTTTTACTTGAAATCGAGTAATACTTTTTCATGATACTATGATATTGAAATAATGGAAATGTATTTCTTCTCTTAACCACTGGTAGATTATAGTGAACTAACCCTCACAGTTTATGAGTCATGTTATAATACAGCTTGATCTCAAAGCTATTACAGCAGCGGCTGATGAAGACAGAACGAATAACAGACTTAAAAAGATTATGTTAAACTGTCAAAGTGTAAAAAGGGATTTAACCAGTCAAACTAGTCCATGCATTTGTTACTTCAAGGCTGGATTATTGTAACTCTTTATTATCAGGGTGTACCAAGAAGTCAGTCAAGTCGCTTCAGCTGATTCAAAATGCTGCAGCTCGTGTACTAACCAGAGTTAGGAAAAGGGACCACATTACTCCTGTTCTGGCTACCTTACACTGGCTCCCTATAGAACACAGGATATAATTTAAAATTATTCTTCTCGCCTACAAAGCCCTTAATGGGCAGGCGCCATCTTACCTTAAAGAACTCATTATACCCTACTGTCCTACTAGGGCATTGCGTTCCAAGAATGCAGGGTTGTTGGTTGTTCCTAGAGTCTCTAAAAGTACAATGGGAGCCAGAGCCTTTTCCTATCAAGCTCCACTTTTGTGGAATCAGCTTCCAGTTTGTGTTCGGGCGGCAGACACCATATCCGTTTTTAAGAGTGCGCTTAAGACCTTCCTTTTTGATAAAGCTTATAGTTAGGGCTGATTAGATTCAGCCCCTAGTTTTGCTGATATAGGCTTAGTTTGTCGAGGGACACCTTACTTCTTCCTTCTCTCTGTCTGTACCTGTGTACTCTCATGTTCCGATTAACCCAGCTTCCCCAAATGTATTTCTTTTTGGTGTCTATATACGCCGGGATCCGGAGTCATTGATGATCCTGAGTCCTGAGTCCTGAGTCCTGATCTGAGTCCTAGATTTCGAGTCGTGGCTGAACCTATCACTGTGGTCCTACCTGACTTTCATCATACTACTTCCCTGATGGCTCCCACAGGATTGATGACATCATTGTGGATTCATCTTCTTACTATAGACACGTGCATTTCCAAACATTTGGTCTACCTATGTTGTTGTGACGACCCCTTCCTTGTTATCTCTGGTGTGTGTATGTTCCTTTAAGGTTTTCCCTTTGGGCTATCAGCTGGGATTGAGGACACCTGGCGGCTGGAGCTAGCTGGATAAAGGACCGGGCCGGATCTCGCTCTCGCTCTGGCAGGAGGACGCAGCGCGAAGAGCTGCCACGACCAGCTGACCTCTTGTTTCGTAGTTTGTTTCGCCGGTTTGTGTCCTTCAGCAGCAGTGAATACACTATTGTTTCCTATTCACGCCCTCGTTTTCTGTCGCGCGTTTGTTGTGGCTGAGAGCCATGACAGCTGGGGGCTCGTCCACTTCTTTTTATCTGTGATACAGCAACGGATAGGTGAGATTTGTGTGGGTTGGTTGGTGCGTTGCATGTGGAGCAGTGCAGAACGGTGCGGAGTTTTCCCTGGCAGGTTAAGCGGCGGTTCCCTTGGGATCGTTGAGCGGGGTGTGTAGTGTTGCGGAGAAAGTGGTTGAAGCCTTGGCTTGGGAGCATGGCCGTGGTCTCAGTAGTGTTGCTAGCTTGCTAGTCGCTTTGCTGGATTAGCGGTCTCCAGTGCATAAATACCCACCACAAGTAACTGCATGAAGACTAGGGAGGAGATTAGTCAGTGGGATGGTGAGTTAGTGGGGAAACTCCAATCAAAAAATGAGTGTTCCACTTTGGACGCATAATAAACGTGGTGGTATCTGTCCGGTTGGTTTTTGTTTTTGTTTTTGTTCTCTTCTTTCGGTTTAAAGGTCCGGTGTTGTGTTCCGGTGAGGGGTCGGTGTAAATTAAGATGGCTGACGTAGAGGCATTTATTGAAGCTCCGTCTCAGGAGTCTCTTGCCACTTTCTCAAGAGAGCAGCTGCTCTTAATTGCTGAGCATTTCTCTGTGTCTATTGTCGGTGATAGAAGGGTGAAAGACAACATAAAAGACTCTATAGTGTCGACATTAAGTGAGACAGGAGTGTTTGCTGCAAAGGAAGAGGGGGTTTTGTTAAAACCTCTTTTTCAGGCTAGTTCACTGTCGTTTGAGCAGCAGAAGGAGATGTTATTGTTGCAGCTGAGTCATGACAAAATGAGGTATGAGATGGAGTGTGAAAAGGAAATTGCAGTGGAGCGGATGCGGCAGGAGACTGAGAGAGCCAAACTGGATATGGAAGGACAACGTCTTTCTATGGTCAGAGATGGTGCGGTGAACAGGTGCCCAGGTCTCCTCATCGGTTCGATGCTAACAACTTGCGCTTGTTACCGCAATTTAATGAAAGTGATCCTGACACTTTTGTTTTGCTTTTTGATCGTGTCGCTAGGGCTAGAGATTGGCCTGATGCGGACTGCGCTCTGATGCTTCAGTGTGTTCTCACAGGGAGAGCGCAGTCAGCATATTCCTCCTTATGTCTTGAGGATAGCTCTAGCTATAGTAAAATAAAATCGGCGGTGCTTAGAGCATATGAACTGGTGCCAGAGGCCTATCGACAGCGTTGTAGGTCCTTTGAGCAAAAATAAGATCAAACATATGTGGAGATGGCGAGGGATTTGTCTGTTCATTTTAAGCGTTGGTTAACTGCTCTTGACGTCACTACTTTTGACGATTTGTGTGAGCTCATGACTTTGGAACAGTTAAAAAATATTCTTCCAGACAAGATTGCTACTTACATAACAGAACACAGGGTCACTTCTGCGGCTGAAGCTGCTGTGGCAGCTGATGAGTTTGTGTTGCTTCATAAGAGCAGGTTCGGAGGGCGCTCTGGGGCCCTGGCTGTTTTTGAGGGAAGTAGAAAGGTTGGTTCATTTGGGATAGAGCCAAGGAACTTGGGTTTGGTCAAATCTGAGGTGGATAATAATGATATTTGCCACTACTGTTGCGAAAAAGGCCATTGGAAGGCAGACTGTCCTGCGCTTAGAGCAAAATCTGAGGGAGGAAGATATTTTGTTGGGCCTGTTGCGATGGCTGCGCCTGTGGAAAGCAGTGGTGTTGCCGATGTGCTTACATCCCACTTAGGTGGATCTGAGGTTTTGGCATCTTATGCTCCATTTATACGAGACGGCTTGGTGTCATTGGTAGGTAGTAATGTCAGAGTTCCAATCAAAATCTTGCGAGACACAGGGGCTTTTGACTCCTATATTGTTGACTCTGTTTTGCCTCTGTCTTATGAAAGTGACACTGGTGACACCCTTCTGAGTAGGGGACTGGGATTAAAAGTTCTTCCTATTCCTGTTCATAGGATGTATATTGACTGTGGTCTTGTTAAGGGTGAGGTGGCTGTTGGTGTACGTCCAGCTTTGCCAATCGAGGGGATACAGTTCATCCTGGGCAACGGTTTGGCAGGTAGCAGAGTCTGGACTGATGTTCCCCCTGTGCTTTTAGTGACTGGCGGTCCGATTGAGTCAAGGTCTGAGGAGAGCTCTACAGTGTTGGCAGACGTCACACCCTCTGGTGTGATCACTCGTGCTATGGACAAAAACATGTTTAGAAAATAGAAGACCAAGCATTGTCCCACTAGTCAAAGTGGTCGTGGCGGCGTTGATGGTGGTCGTGGCGGCGGCAACAGGGGTCGAGGAAGAGGCAAGGAAATGTCCTGCTATTGGTGTGGAGACCAAGGACACATGGCTCGTGACTGTGGGCATGCCAACGACCGGAAGTGCTATTCCTGCGGTGGGCTTGGTCACATCCAGAGACGTTGCAGTAGGGTGAAATGTTACAGGTGTGGCGACATTGGCCACGTGGCGGTGCATTGCAGTAAAGCCAGTGAAACTAACTGCTACAACTGAGGAAGCATGGGCCGTGACGGTAATGTATTGTCTGTCATACTGTTTGATAAATCGTTCTCGCTCTGCCCATCCTTTTTAAAGTGTGCTTCTCAGGTTGCTTACCTGTGTTGCTAAAGATGTGGGAGGAGCGGCTGGCAGTTTGAGGGTTGCATGTTGCAATTGTTGGTTTTGTTGGAAGTGGGGTGCCGTATGTCTGGTATTTTTGTTGTTCATTACTGGTGTTTTTTTTGTTTTGTCAGGGTTGGTGTGCCGGTGGTCCTGGGGACACCGACTTTAAGGGGCGGGGTGTGACGACCCCTGCCTTGTTATCTCTGGTGTGTGTATGTTCCTTTAAGGTTTTCCCTTTGGGCTATCAGCTGGGATTGAGGACACCTGGCGGCTGGAGCTAGCTGGATAAAGGACCGGGCCGGATCTCGCTCTCGCTCTGGCAGGAGGACGCAGCGCGAAGAGCTGCCACGACCAGCTGACCTCTTGTTTCGTAGTTTGTTTCGCCGGTTTGTGTCCTTCAGCAGCAGTGAATACACTCTTGTTTCCTATTCACGCCCTCGTTTTCTGTCACGCGTTTGTTGTGGCTGAGAGCCAAGCCATGACATTTAAATGTATTATCTTTTAGATGTACACACGGCATCTATTGCACGTCTGTCTGTCCTGGGAGAGGGATCCCTCCTCTGTTGCTCTCCCTGAGGTTTCTCCCATTTTCCCCTTTAAACTGTGGGTTTTTTCTTTTTTTGGAAGTTTTTCCTTGTACGATGTGAGGGTCTAAGGACAGGGTGTCGTATTGTCATACTGATATTCTGTACAAACTGTGAAGTCCACTGAGACAAATGTAACATTTGTGATATTGGGCTATATAAATAAACATTGATTGATTGAACCCTATTTAGCTTCCTAATTAAAGTATTTGATTTTGTGTCAAACCCGACAAATGTGTGCCATCAATCTCAATCACGCACATAGACAGTCAATCTGAAGTCTCAAAGCTATTGATATAATACGGTTAACATTTGAAATAATATGCAAGCTCACCTCATCCCAGAAGACGGGGTTCTGTTCATAACCACCCACAGAAAGGGCGTCACCTTGGAGGCGCAGGTACACTGATGCATCATGGTCCCTGACATTCGGCATGTTCTGCACAGAGCAAAGATAAAGTTGGAAACATTTAAAACATGGATTAATCTATTCATATTCTGATGTAATGACAATATGATGGGAAGATTCATATGCATGAACAAGAGGGGGATTATTTCAGAATCTAAGAAATTCAATATTTAGTTTTATAGCCGCTAAAACTGTAAAACAAAAACAGCATATACTTCCAGGTAATGGATTACAATTATAGTAAAATTGGAACCAAAATTCTTGAATGACTTTGTCAACCAACAAACTAATTGGACTACTAATTTCAACATAACTGCTTATCACAAGGAAACCGAAACAAAAAATCTGCTGAAACGAAAAAGATAATTACCATGCTGTTTACCAAATTCTCTGAGGATTTCTAGTATTTTTGGTACTTTACAGAGACGTACAGAAAGGGTAGAAAATATGCAACATAACAACCGTAAAAATATGCCTCAGTGCCATATACCATGACATGCCTTAACAAACCATAGAGTTTCTTTAGGTATGGTATGGCAGCTACTGACACACCATGAAATCCTCTTTCAAAAGGGGGAAGCATTCATCCTCCTCCAGACTGAATACATATTCTTGTAGAAGTGTCTAATGAATTAGTACACTTTAAGTATGTTTTACCCTTTGTTTGTTTTTTATCTTGTCACGAGTGCTTGTCAATCCAAAGTAAATTGGCTCTCTGGGTACAAAAGCGAAATACCAAGCTGACATTTAAAAAGAGAGCTCTACATGTAATAATATCCAAACTGCTTCCCTCTCTTTAGCGCTGCTTACAGTCAGGCAGCTTGTTGTGATCAATATACTGTCCTTTATGCACTCACACAGATAAAAACATACATTTAAACCCTCCACAGTAACTCATCTAGTCACACACAGACATGTGGTCGACAGAGATGCTTGACCTGACAAGTTGGACACCCCGATGAGAACAGATTCTCTGACGGCAGGGCATGGTGTGTGAGTGTGGGCTGATGTCTGTATGTACATGATGTAGCAGTAATGCTGGTTAAGCTGCTCTTAAACTACATAACACAGAGAAGCTCTGACAGCCCCCCTAAAACCACTGGCCTCTAGAGGGTGTGTGTGTGTGTGTGTGTGTGTGTGTGTGTGTGTGTGTGTGTGTGTGTGTGTGTGTGTGTGTGTGTGTGTGTGTGTGTGTGTGTGTGTGTGTGCTAACTAAAACTAACATGCACTAGATCAACAATCAGAGGTACAGTGGATCATGTATATCTGCCTCCCCAAGGCAAACGTTTTCAGCATTAAAGTACACAAACAAGACACTATCCTTTTCCCTCTCATAGAAACACACACATCTCATTCCAGCACTCACTAAAAGCATCCTGTACCATTACAGGTGTAAACATATTAGGTCACAGTGCCCCCTGCTGGTCATACTGACATGATACAGACATAAGAAGGTATTCCGGCTCCCACAAGGAATTAAATAGTCAGAGAAATCCAAGTAGCCTTATTTTGGAAAAAGGAGAAGGCACCTAGGTTAACATACTAATACAAGTGTCTCCCATAAAATGAAAGTACACAAATTATCATAGTATAAATTCATTTGGTTAATAAAACCCACTTTGAAGATTCTAAGTTTAAATAAAAGTAAGCATGAATACAGACTTGCTGAACTTTTTGGTCCCACTTTATGTGGAACAAGTTTTGTGTCAAAGAACATTGTGCTAATGGTTGTTTTATTCTTACTATAATACAGTACATCATGAACCTACCTGTATGCCTTCAATTCTCTCTGTCACCACATAGGCATGATGCATCGCAACAAGAGGAACCTTTACTCCAGCCATCTCTCCCAGCTTGGGGGCCCACACACCTGCATATAACACACAGAGAGAAAACATGTAATAGAAAAAGCCCCCTTTAAATGTAGATTAACACATAAGAATGTTTAATTTACATGTCAAATAAAACCAAAAAGCTTTTAATCTTTAGTTTGGATGAATAGTTAGGCGTCAGATTCTCACCTGCGCAGTTTACCACACAAGATGTCTCAATGGTCCCATGAGGGGTCTCCACTGCCTTCACCCTCTTAACACCGAGGTCATCAGTCCGCACTTGGATACCACTCACAGGGCAGTTCTCAATCACCTGATGTAAAGAAAAACAATAAAGATAATGAATTAATCCGATTTGCACCAAGCCCTGTTTGTAGTGTAGAGACTTTCTGTATGAAACATTAATATTAGAGCCCTTTAATATCTACGTATATTCACGTATGGCGCTGTACAACAGCTGCCCACTGCTCCTACTGTAGTACTAGACTCCTGGTACTAGGATGGGTTAAATGCAGAGAACAAATGTCACTGTGTGTGCTGTGTGCTCTGCATGTGTGACCATTAAAGAGGGTTTCATCCCTCCCAATTCTATTCTATGTTATCCAATGTTGCAGTTACAGCGGCAGGGGTTCAATTTACTGAATCAATCACTCTTCTCCATTTTGCCATAGTCCGCTTCATATTATCACCGTTTCTTACAGGTTAGAACTACTACAGTATTGTAGGTTGTAAAATACTTTTAAAATGCTATACACACATGTAGTAGTTATCTGAAAGTACATGTGATCTGAGATTTCCTGGAAAGCTGTGCAGTTTGCGTTATCATTGTGAAGTACCCACAAGTAGCTCCCTTTAAGCTTAAAGTTAGAATCTCATCACTAAAAGGCTTGCCTCTAACTAATGCACATGTAAACATAAAGCCTAAACCTACATTTTGTACTCTATTATTAGTTTAAAACAGTGTTTCGTTACATTTACACATTGCTATTCAAGACGTAATATGTTCAAAGAGCAATACATGTTTAGCTGTACAAAAGATTGTGACATGGCTTTCTACACTGCTTTCTCATGTTCAGATAAGGGTGCTATAAAGAAAAAAGATTGCTAAACGGGAGTGGCAGGTAGACGGGCTGAACTAAAGTAGAATTATTTACCAACTTTGACAAAGATCTACCAAAATGTCCCAAACAGAAAAGTTACACCTCATTAAATTATTATTATTTCTAGCATTTATCATCAAGCTATTTGCAGAGAGATTACTGGGATTGACCTAATGTGAACAATTACCAAGATGTAAAACACACATAAAAGTATGCAAAACTTAACTGAAACTCAAATCCTGCTACAATTTACAAAGAATATCTAATTTGTTTGACTAGACTGCAATTACAAATAGTAACATTCCCTTTAGTATAGTGATGTGACGTTCGCGAACGAGCCGATTCTTTTGAACGGCTCTTTGGTACGAACGAAGGGAACCGAGTCTGCCTGCCATAAATCCACTCGCCTTTAAAGGAACTTGCTTTCCTGAATGCAAATTTGCCATATATGATGGCATAACGCGTGTTGCTTGAGTAGTAGTTTGGCTGGCTGAGACATGTAGCAAGTTATACCTTTTCTGTGAGTAAAAATAGATTTCTGGCAATACAGTCAATCATTATCTTGGTGATTCTTTCGCAGATAAACCTATTAACCCCATCCCCTTGAAAAAAAAAACGGCCCTTTTGAACGGCTCTCGGAAAGGAACAGAGCCATAAGATCCGGCTCCCTTCAAAGAGCCGTAATTCCCATCACTACTTTAGTATACAGATATTTATCAATTAATAGAACTTGTGTACACAGCATTATAAACAGGGCCCATTACCGTGGCCCCCCTGGCAGTGGCCGCTCTGGACAGGGTGGTGCAGGTGCCTGCTGGGTCCATGGTGCCATCTTTAGGTACATACAGGGTTCCATACAGATCATCAACGTTCATCAGAGGGTACAGGTCCTTGGTCTCCGCCGGTGACAGAACATGGGACTCGATACCATAAACTTTACCCAGCTAGAAACGAGGGGACATGGCATGGTTCATGAATTTTCTTTTTAAGAGATGATCAGTTTAATCACGTGTATTTTACATAATATGAGAACATATTGCATAACATTTCCAGAGGCCTATGGTGGAGGAGTTAAGTTATAGTAACTAGTAGCATGAGATTAATTAGATTGTTGATCTAAAACATGTGTGCTGCTTTTTCCTTGTTTCACACCATGCAATGGTTAGGTGAAGTTTCCAGTGAACTTTGAACCTCAAACACACACAATCAGGGTAAACACAGCCTTATCCCTGCTCTTATGTACAGTATGAGTGTGTTGTAAATTCAGCAGACCATTAATGATATTATCTCTTACCATGGCTTATTTGTGCAAAGCAATATTCAGATAATTGATTGCCAACTTGAAAAAAAGTTAAGTGAGCAAACTGCATTTTCTTTATTCATATGATATTATAATTGTTGTTCTGAATGCAACACTTCATGGAGGGTAAGTTATAATGCAGTACTTCAAATGCTGTTTCAAATGAAAACCAGTTACACAAGTTATACTAATTCTCAGAGGTGGGAAGTAACTAAGTATATTTACTCAAGTACGATACTTAAGTAAAATGTTGAGCTACTTACTTGAGTATTTCAATACTATGCTACTTTGTACTTCGACCCCACTACAATAAATCGTTTACTTTTACAGTACTCCACTACATGTATTGAATACCTTTAGTTACTTTGCAGATTTGGATATATAACGTGAAATATAACATATAACACTTATATCAGACTTTAGTTCCACCTGGAGTAAATTCACAAGCTACCCTGCAGTATACAAAGTCATTAAAACTAGCTGTACCTCTACCAGCTTTGAGAACAATATAATATACATTATTCTGCTGAAATGGGCCAATCTGCATAATGAGTACTTTTACTTTTGGTACTTTAAGCATATTTGGATGCACATACTTTTGTACTTTTACTTGAGTAACATTTTGATTGCAGGACGACTTTTACTTGTAACAGAGTATTCTTAAACTCTGGTACTCCTACTTTTACTCAAGTACAAGATCTGGGTACTTTTTCCACCTCTGCTTATTCAGCCCTAAATATTTTACCTCTAAGCTTAGCATTTTCAAATTAGTGGCCAGACAAGCAATCTCACTACATACCGACATGAGGCGCTTGTACTCGTCCAGCCTTTGTTTGTTGGAGGCAATGAAGAGTCCTCCGTTCTCGATCCAGCCCGTGTGGAGGCCTGTCTCCTCCTCCAGGTCTTTGCTGATCACATTTCTGGTGTGGGCTAAGAGCTCCACCTCAACATCACTGGGACGGAGCTGCCACAGCAGGCCTAGTAAGCAGAGACAGAAAGATGTGTGTACAGTTTGCAGTTGAACATACAACTTTAAGCACTTGACGTAAGGAGAGTAAATATACTCTAAATCGAGTATAGAGTAAGAGTGACTGGTTTAAACAGTAACAGTGAACTTAGTGTGTTACCTGCAGTGTGCCAGGTGGTGCCAGAAGTCAGTCTGTCTCTCTCCAGCAGAACTACGTTGGTCATCCCCATCTTAGCCAGGTGGTAGATGGTCTGACAGCCCAGACTGCCTCCTCCGATCACCACTGCTTCTGCTGACCTGTAGCAGGTGGCAGGAAACTACAGGTGAGCTGAAAACATGACTTTAAAAGTGGGACAAGGACAATGCCAGCCACACCACTCACTGAATCAAACCAAGTGACAAACCTTAAGGTCATTTTAGCTGAGGAAAAGTTTCTGGGGGTAACACATTGTCTGTTATGTTAAGAGTTAGCAAGAATCTGATTAGTTCAGCTACTGTAAGCATAAAGACCATAAAGTCTTCCTAGATGCACCTTTAAAATAACAAGGAAAAAACGTGTAAAAACAGCGGCTTGTTTTATGTGGAACTTTGCCACACTAGCCTGTTTACTCCTCTTCTAGTCTTAACACTTAGCTAACTGGCTAATGGCTGTAGTTTCATACTCAACAGTGTTATCGATCTTCTAGTCATGTCTTGCCAAAATAAGCAAATAAAAACATTTCCAAAAATATAGATTTATGCTTTAAAAGTGTAGTTTTCTTGCCTGAATTTTAAAAGAAAAGTTTAAAAGTTGTATAAACTATCTACATTTTCAGACCTGAGATCTGTTCAGGCCTTGTGGAGGCCACCATGACTATTATTCTTACATCAACTGGTCCTATGTATTGATCAATTGCACAAACCCTCATATGTGCGTATTCCTAATGCCTAATCGTCCCACCATGAAGTAATAATTTAATAAGAAGTATACTTGAAGAGCAATACAAATTATTAATTAACACAATCTATCTATTTATCCCCTGAGCTTACTTGGGTAAAGGCTTTGTTGGTCCAGAGGACTTGCCGACCTCTTGTTTGAGTGTCTTCTCATAGGGAACACTTTTTTCCAAGGTGGGCTCTGAGCTGTAAGATCGAGCTGTTGTCCGGCTCAATGGAGAGAGAGGGGGCCGCACTGCAGAGACCACCCTCCGAACTGCGCTCCCAAGGAAGGCCATGGCCCCTGTGGTCAGTCAAGGGTCCTAAAGGGAGAGTAGGTGTGAGGCTGCAGTGTTGTTAAGGTCAAAGTCAAGTATTTTATCATCTGTATAATCCTATGACCTGTTTCATAACAGTTTTACAGTAAAACATGCGTGAACTTCATGGTTACATTAAAGATAAGCGTGTTACAACCCTTGGATCTAGATTGATGAATGGATTCAGTGATTAAGGAATGGGCACACTAAATTGTCATCGCAAGACCCAATCATATAGCTGCAGCAAATGTCTTCATTTGTTCTCGAAATAATCTTTATGTATTAGAATCATATTGTTTTGTGATGAAACTTCATTTACAGGTTGCTCCCCTCAGGGTGACGCTCTAGAATGCTCCTGCCAAAGAGATAAGATTAACAAAAGGTCCTTTTATCCCAAATTAATTTAGAGTGGGCAACAAACAACAGTACAATTACATTAGGGAGCGTAGAATATACAGCAGGGATTTGATTGCAATACTTGTTGTAAGAATTGAGAGATATTTGTTCTGTTTTATGTGATTTTATGTGTTTTTACATTGTGTATGTTTTTGTGTGTATTTGTGTATGAAATCATAGATAATTTCCCTGCCTGGAATTATTGTTATATATACAATAAGTGATGACATTACACACATGCATATCCTAAATCAGCATGTTATGGTTGCAGAATATGTAACTTATTTATAGTTATTAAATATACATATGCAAATAGTGTGTACTTATAGTGTGTACAAGTAAAAGGTTTGATATAATGCACAATAGTTAAACAGGTGGTTTGAGATAATGTTATTCCAGGCAGCAAAGACTCTATAATATTCTTTGTGGACTTTAAGGTTCACAGAGCCACTTTATCAAATACAATTATATTAAGCTTTGAATTAAACAACACGGTTAATCAATTACAGTGTTGTAAAAATACTGCTAAGTTAAATGCCCTCTCATCCACACTAATAACTGCTTAGCTGGTTTGTGAACTTGGTGAGAACTAGCTGGATTAAACCTGTCTTCAATTTGAGCTAAATCAACTGTGGACTTTATCCGTCTATGCGCAAAAGCTCATTCCTTATTTGTTCTGTCTTACTTGTGCAAAGTCTAATAGCAAAACGGTTTTAAAAAACAAAAGAAAAACAAATCCCAACACACTTCACAGTGGCTGCTTGAGATTTTATTTATTTTTTATGGACTTTTATGAATCCCTCGTGGGGAAATTGTTTCTCTGCATTTGACTAGTGTTAGGAGCAGTGTGCTGCCATTTTGAACGGCGCCCGGGGAGCAGTGTAGGGAACGGTGCCTTGCTCAGGGACACCTCGGTAGCACTTGGTCTTGCCGGGACGTGAACTGGTGACCTTCCAGTTGCCAAGCCAAGTCCCTATCGACTTCGCCACCACCGTAGCTCCCACCGTAAACAGCGTTGTTGCATTGGCAACCGCTACGTCCTGCGCTTTTTACGCACTGTAGTTATAGCCTATGCACAACTTGAGGATAAACACTAGCACGTTAGCAGACACAAGTGCATAACAGAAAACCCATTGAATAGACTATATGCACTACATGTAAACGCTACGTCCTAAAACAAAACAAAAAACAGCCTGAACAGCTGCAAGCTAACGTGGCACTAACGCGCCATGTGATCTCTCACGCCACAAGCATGGAATTCAAAACAGCCTTACAAAAACATGCACGTTCAGTCATAAAGTAACTTTGTTGTCGAGAACACTTCGGTTTCCACCTAATATAAAGGCAGTTGTTTCCACTTACACTCGGTTCTGCCTTTTACCGACCGTCCCCGGTAAATACGATACAAACAGTTTGTGGAAAGACGGGATTTGCAGTCTTGGAAAATGTCCGAATACTTGTGCAGATAGACAGCGTTTCAAAGTGTGACTGAGGAGCTGCAGTTCAGTAGCTGTCAGAAAACGTGAGCAGCAGTGGGAGTGCAGTTGTGCTTCCTGTGTTGACCCCTCCCCGTATATGGAAAGCCCAAATTGTGCTAAAGGAAGCGTGCAATTTGCTCACAACACAGTTGGGGAGTCAAATATTGGGAAAAAACATCAAATAATTTTTTTTAACCCAACACGACTCAAGCACATTTTAGTCTATTATACTGTTTTTCAATACTTTATTATAGGTCTCAGATACTAAATTTGTCTCTGGAGTGCAAGGCCGTAACCATGGAGTCAACATTGGGGGGGACCAAAAATTAAATACAAATTTGAATACTAATTTCCTGCCATTCTAAAGGAAAATATATAAAAATTCACTAACACATGGGATACTTTAAAACCTGTTAAACCCCATGCCCCCGCCCGTGGGGGCAAAACCCGTAGGAAGCATCCTCAATGTGGGTGGGACAATTTGACGGGGGGTGTGGGCAGGTGGTGGACCTAACCCCCTCTAGGGGGGTCAGGGGGCATGATTTTTTTTTAAATGTTGAAGTTAAATGCATCAATCTGGTGCACTTTGAGAGCAACATTAGGGACTAAATCTATGGATACATCTCTCAACATCCATATGAAACAGAACTGTAAACAGATTTACCTTTTCTTTATGCATATTTTACAAATCACTCCCCTACTATTCCTGAAAAATTCGGTTTTAACATCAGAACTACAAGTTATTTACACAAAGAAGCTAAACCGGAGGGTTCATTAACATTACCATTATGAAATAAAATAATATAGTCTAGGGCTAACTAGAAAAAGATACCAGAACTGATGGAGGGCAAATTAAAACATGACTGACCTGTTTGGAGCATCAACGCTAACTGAAGCTGGACTCGGACGTGCAAAATAAAGGTATGCATAAACAAACAAAGGCGGACCCAATTTACATATGAAAAGAAAATGTCATTTTGGTGAAGAAAATAAAGATTTTCAAGTATACAAATAGCCAAAATAAAAAAGTCATAGCAATTTTATTTTAATTGTTTTATATCAGTTAGGCTATATATTGGGGGGGGACATTTTGAGCGTATCTGAATATATATATGGTGAATTCGGCCCTGCTGAAGTGTTTGGCACCGAAATACCAAACAGATCGTAGCAATCCATAATCCCCTCTGTTTCAGCCCTATTTCAAAAGTGCTGATTCTCTGTCTGTTACATGAAAATAAGGGGGGGGGGGGGGGGGGGTGCTAGTGAATTGTCAAAGGGGGGAGAGCCTCATTGCGGGGACATTCTACAGGTGGCCAGTCCGCCCCTGAAAAATATCTATGCACATGTTATTAATAATAATAATAAATTAAGTCTTTATATTAAATTACATTTTTAATGTGTGTTATGTTCCCATTTCACACCCTTTGGTAATGTTTGGGTCAAATTGACCCGGGACATATTTCAGGGTTTAAAAAAAATACAGAACTAAATTCAACATGCACAATTCCTTATATATTGTCTTTAACTCATTCCCCAACAATATAAATGAAATATATGATTAGTTTTTGAAAATACTCTTTGCTAGATCAAATTTAACAATGGAAGTGTCCATCGTTTTTTGTGATAAAAATGTAATTTATGTTAAAAAAAAATACACTGTAATAAAACTAAGTTTACATTTTGCTCATGCTTTTCTAGGACTAATGTAAATGAAAAAAAAATTCATTAATGTTTATTATTTTTAATCTGTCATATAATAATCAAAGCCCTGAAGGAAATAAAGCAATTTAGCAGCAATTGGAACACAATAACCACACATCCAAAAGTATTTGGCTGTGAAATATAGAGAGAATGAAACATCCATATAAATAACAGAACAGATATAAACACAAAGCAAATAAAAACAATTAACAGTCACTATTCATAAAATACAGTATATCCGAAAAAATATATTGATGAAGTGACGCTGCAGAACATCATGTGAGTCAATGGGCAAGTCCGTTTAAGAAACACATGATGTGCAGAACTTCTTCGTGTGTATAGCACAGATGTACTTGTTGCAGTTGCTGCATGTAGTCTGTGTCTTGGAGTCCTTTGAGGGTCCACAGACCTCACAGCTGGCTGTGGGGGTCTTCCAGAAGCTGACTGTGGGGGTCTTCTTGCAGCTGGCTGTGGGGGTCTTCCAGCAGCTGGCTCTGAGTCAAGTTCATCTTCCAATTTGCTGTCAAATTCTGAGTTTACGTCCACATTATCCTCATCTTCAGAAATGTCTTTCTGTTCCACTTCACCGTGTTCTTCTAATGCTTTCCACTCACTCTCATCCATTATTAGCTCCAAGGCTCACTGAGCAGAATATCTTTTGGCCATTTTGTTGGTAGATAATTGTAGTTCTGCACTACACTGTGTTAGGGCTGTACAAGGGCGTGGAACCAAATGCACGATGCAGAGACAAACAAAGTATCAAAATAAAGTGTTTTAATGTAGACAGGTCATAACACACTGAATACATAAAGCAACAAAACAAAAACTACTAATACACTAATCTAACTCTATGGACAATGACAAAAGGATCTTACGCTGGAAGGCTTGGAACACACAAGACAATCTGGCAACGAGACAGGGGAAGACGAGAACTATATATACTAGACAGACAACACCAGGTGAAGACAATTAGACAATCACAACCGTGGGAAAACAGACAAGGCAGGAAACGTAGTTTAGACACATGAGGGTAGACAAGACTATCAAAATAAAACAGGAACCTATCTAAACACATAACATGAAACCTAAACTAGGGAACAATCTTAGCAGAGCCGTCTACGCCCAACAGTACCCTCCCCTCTAGGGACGACACCTGACGGCCCTGGGACCTCCGGATGACACCTGTAGTAGTCCTCGATTAAGTCTTTGCCCACGATAAAACTGGACGGGACCCAGGACCGTTCTTCAGGACCGTAGCCCTCCCAATCAACCAGAAATTGACGACCTCGGCCTCGATTTCTCACTGAAAGGAGACGTTTGACAGAGTACACCGGACCGCCATCAACAACACGGGGGGGGGGGTTTGGAGGGTGGAACCAGCGGACTGTCCAGAACCGGCTTGATTCGGCTGACGTGGAACGTTGGATGAACCCGTAGTGACCTGGGCAGACGGAGACGGACAGATACAGGATTGATTATTTTAGTGACAGGAAATGGACCCACAAACCTTGGAGCGAGCTTCTTTGACAAGACCCCGAGAGGCAGATCCTTTGTGGACAACCACACCCGCTGCCCCGGTCTGTATGTAGGTGCCGCCCGTCGCCGTTGATCCGCCACCGTCTTCATCCGAGCCGAATTCCTCAGGAGGACCCGACGAGCTGCAGCCCAGACACAGTGGCATCTTCTGACTAAGGCGTGAGCAGATGGCACCACCGCCTCCTTCTCAGTTTCTGAGAATAGAGGAGGCTGATAGCCAAAGACACAGTGAAAGGGAGACAGACCGGTAGCAGAGGTGGGCAAAGAGTTGCGTGCATACTCCACCCATGTCAGATGCTCGCTCCAGGTTGCAGGGTTCTGAGAAACCAGGCAGTGCAGGCCGTTCCGTCTGTCCGTTGGACTGGGGATGATAACCTGAGGTGAGGCTGACGAACGCTCCCAGGAGGGTGCAAAACTCCTTCCAGAACCTGGAGGAAAACTGAGGACCTCGATCCGACACAATGTCTCTGGGAATACCATGAATACGGACAACAAGAGTCAATAACGCCTGAGCAGTCTCTTTAGCTGACGGCAACTTTGGCATGGCAATAAAATGGACCATCTTAGAGAACATGTCCACTACAGTGAGGACAGTGGTGTTACCCTTGGATGGAGGAAGACCCGTGACAAAATCCAACGAAATGTCAGACCAGGGCCTGCTGGGAACGGGGAGAGGCTGCAGCAGTCCCATCTGTGATTTTGATGACGTCTTGTTCCTGGCACAAACTACACAGGCAGCCACATATTCGGAGACATCCTTAACCAAGGAAGGCCACCAAAACCTCTGTCGAACGACGAATACGGTCCGCTTGACCCCTGGATGACAAGTGAGCAGTAATGTGTGAGACCAATGAATAACCTGTGACCGCATGGATTCAGGCACGAATAGCCTGTCCAATGGACAGCCACTAGGTTTCTGCCCCTCACCATTGACACGTTTCACCTGATCTACTATAGGCCATGTCACCACCCCAACCACACGGGAGAGTGGAAGGATTGGCCCCGGTTCCTTGGCCATGGGCTCTGGGTCATGGAGGCGTGAGAGGACGTCAGGTTTGCCATTCTTGGACCCAGGTCTGAAAGACAATGTAAAGTCAAAACGGTTAAAAAAAAGTTGCCACCGGGCCTGGCGTGAGTTCAACCTCTTAGCTTTGCGGATGTATTGAAGGTTCTTGTGGTCGGTCCAAACCAAGAACGGCTGTGGCGCCCCCTCAAGCCAGTGCCTCCACTCCTCCAGAGCCATCTTGACTGCCAACAGCTCTCGGTTTCCGACGTCGTAGTTTCTCTCTGCGGGAGATAGCTTGCGAGACAAAAAGGCACAAGGATGCATCTTATGATCCCCAGCCGCTCTCTGTGAGAGAATGGCCCCCACCCCATCATTGGAGGCATCCACCTCCACAACAAACTGTCGTTGAGGATCAGGAACAGTCAGTATGGGAGCTGTGGTAAACCTTCTTTTTAACTCATTAAAAGCCTCCTCGACCCTGAGGCCCCACACAAAGTTAACCCCTGGTGAGGTCAGTGCATGAAGGGGAGCAGCAACAGAGCTAAAGTTCCTAATAAATCGTCTGTAGAAGTTAGCAAACCCCAAAAACTGCTGTACCTTCTTCCTATTGGTGGGGGTGGCCCAGTCTGCCACTGCACTGACCTTTGCAGGGTCCATCAGGATTTGTCCAGGAGAAATGATGAACCCCAGGAATGAGACAGTTGATGCATGGAACTCACACTTCTCTGCTTTTACGAACAAGTGATTATCCAGTAGGCGCTGTAGTACTTGGTGGACATGTTGCACATGAGTCTCCTTATCAGGAAAGAAGATTAAAATGTCATCTAAATACACAAAAACAAACACGTTCAAAAACTCCCTGAGTACATAATTGACCAGCGCCTGGAAAACTGCTGGGGCGTTAGTTAACCCGAAAGGCATTACGAGGTACTCGTAATGTCCTGTTGGGGTATTAAATCCAGTTTTCCACTCATCCCCCTCCCTTATTCTTACCAGATGATAAGCGTTGCGTAAATCCAGTTTTGTGAACACTTTAGCATCCTGCAATAGGTCAAAAGCAGAGTCAATGAGAGGGAGGGGGTATCTGTTTTTTACCGTGATGTCATTCAGTGGACTGTAATCGATGCAGGGACGGAGAGAACCATTTTTTTCTTCACAAAGAAGAAGCCCGCTCCGGCAGGAGAGGAAGACGGTCAGACGAGTCCTGCCTTGAGTGAGGTGTCAATGTAATCCTTCATGGACCCCTTTTCTGGAGCTGACAGGGAGTACAGACGGCCCTTGGGAATCGTGGATCCTGGCAACAAGTCTATAGCACAATCATAAGGCCGATGGGGTGGTAGTGCACTCGCCCTAGCTTTACTAAAGACTTCCTTTAGATCATGATAACATGTGGGGACCTTTGATAAATCAGGGTAATCAGAAAAATAGTCAGAAAGAGGTTCGTTGTGACAGTCTGCTTTAGAAGTGGAGATTTTCCTCAGTATCAACTTACTCTGATCGTGTACACACTTCTGTTTACACAACATTCCCCACTCTTGTACTTTCCCTGACCGCCAATCAATGACAGGATTGTGCAAAAGTAACCAAGGGTAACCTAAAATGATCGGGTGTTGAGCTGATTTAAACACATGAAAAACTATGTTCTCAACATGAGTGTCATTGATTGTCATTTTTACAGGTGTGGTGCAATGAGTCACTGTGAATAGTAGGCGCCCATCTAACGCGTTCGCTTTTAACGGCGAAGGTAATGGCGTGAACGTCAGGTTAAGCCTAACGGAGCGTCCACACAGCAGCGTGCGTTGACGCTTGGAGGTGGGCGTATCTGAAGCTTGGGGATTTTTTGCGAGCAACGCGACCAACAATCAATCACCTGAATCTCCCGCCCCCGACATACAAAGCAATAGCAAAGTTAAAACGAAGTAAACTGGATATAAAATCCCCAAACAGGCGAAAACCTACCAGTTTCACCCACTGTCTCTGCCACCTCCCTCCGTGCCTCGCTCCTCCGGTTTGTATCCCGGTAGATCAACAGAGACTGATCATACAGCTCCGGGTGATTCACTACCGCTATAATTAATTTTCCCTCCCATTTTTTTGAATATGAGGAAATGACCTGCGTAGTCTCTCCCAGCATACACGCGGTTTGATTGGCTAGCGATTGTACTGGCAGATTTGCATAAACGGGATTTCATTGGCTGACGCCTCCGTCGAGGCGTCAAAAGTTGAACATTGCTCAACTTTTGACGCCAGCTACGCCAGCAACGCTCCACGTCGCTTCCCAAAATGCAGTTCGGCTAAAAGTGACGTCACCCCATTCAAAGTGAATGGGCAGAAGCGTTGGAAGCTTCAACGC
The DNA here is from genome assembly GCF_902827175.1 of Gymnodraco acuticeps. Lineage (NCBI taxonomy): Eukaryota > Metazoa > Chordata > Actinopteri > Perciformes > Bathydraconidae > Gymnodraco > Gymnodraco acuticeps. The sequence goes on from NW_022991628.1 coordinate 1,244,861, forward strand.
ACGCCGCTGTGTGGACGGGCCGTAAAAAGAGCTAGCTCTTTATCCAAAAAACTCTCATCGGCTCCAGAATCTACAAGTGCCCCCTGTTCAATAACCTGATTACCTTCACATAGCATAACTTGAGTTAATGTGCGTGGAGGGAAGTCAAAAAAGTCAGATTGGCTCACCAGTGTCTTCCCTTTCACCGGTGAGCCTGTTCTTTTACTGGACACATGGCTTGTTGATGCCCCTGTTGACCGCAGTAGAAACATCTTAACTCCACTAGGCGGCGACGTCGTTCCTCCGGTGAGATTCTGGCCCTGCCGAGCTGCATTAGCTCCTCCGAGTCAATGGGGGGCGCTGTGGCCTCTGAAGCAGGTGACGAGCCGAATGATGTCCTCCGGACAGGATGAACAGCTGTTGAGAACCCTCTGGTTCCGCTGGACGAAACGGCAGTCTTCTTTCTTTCTCTATCTCTCACAGATGCGATTGTCAATCTTAATAGCAGCCGCTACCATACTTTCTACGGTGTGTCCACACAGCAGCTTTGACCAAATCTTGAAAATCCTGGAGCTGGGCGTGTCTGACAGCTTGGGGATTTCGCGACCAACAACCAATCACATGAATATCACATGAATATCCCGCCCCCGACATACAAAGCAAAAAAACCCGGTTCTTCTACACTATTGTCAAATAGGAAGGGCTATGATGAACATTTATTTTTTTAACATTTTGAACATTTATGAGATTAATGTTTATGGTGCTATTTTATGCTACATTCCATGCTGGCTAATGATACTGTCTATGCTTGCTAGCAACGAAGTAAACTAGCAACGAAGTAAACTGGATATAAAATCCCCAAACGAGCGAAAACCTACCAGTTTCCCCCACAGCCTCTGCCACCTCCCCCCATGCCTGGTTCCTCCGGTTTGTATCCCGGTAAGTAAATAGGGACTGGTCATAAAGAACCGGGTGATTTGCTACCGCAATAACTAAGTTCTCCTCCATTTTTGTGGAATATAGAAATGAACTGCGGGTCTGGTTCTCCCAGCTTGCACGCGGTTTGATTGGCTAGCGCTTGAACTGTCAGATTTGCATAAACGGATCTGATTGGCTGTCGCTTCCAGCTCACGGCCCGTCCACACAGCAGCTTTTGGCGATTTGTCCACCGCTTCCACCGCGTCTCCGCCCATTGACTTTGAATGGGGATGACGTCACTTTCCCTCGCTTGTCGCCGAACTGCATTGTGGGGGGGCGAGGCGAAGATTTCCAGGATTTCCAGGATGTTCAGGATTCCAAAGTTGAACATTGTTCAACTTTTGAGGCTGAGCTGGAAGCGACAGCCAATCAGATCCGTTTATGCAAATCTGACAGTTCAAGCGCTAGCCAATCAAACCGCGTGCAAGCTGGGAGAACCAGACCCGCAGTTCATTTCTACATTCCACAAAAATGGAGGAGAATTTAGTTATTGCGGTAGCAAATCACCCGGTTCTTTATGAGCAGTCCCTATTTACTTACCGGGATACAAACCGGAGGAACCAGGCATGGAGGGAGGTGGCAGAGGCAGTGGGTGAAACTGGTAGGTTTTCGCTTGTTTGGGGATTTTATATCCAGTTTACTTCGTTGCTAGTTTACTTCGTTGCTAGCAAGCATAGACAGTATCATTAGCCAGCATGGAATGTAGCATAAAATAGCACCATAAACATTAATCTCATAAATGTTCAAAATGTTAAAAAAATAAATGTTCATCATAGCCCTTCCTATTTGACAATAGTGTAGAAGAACCGGGTTTTTTTGCTTTGTATGTCGGGGGCGGGATATTCATGTGATATTCATGTGATTGGTTGTTGGTCGCGAAATCCCCAAGCTGTCAGACACGCCCAGCTCCAGGATTTTCAAGATTTGGTCAAAGCTGCTGTGTGGACACACCGTCAGCCTCAAAAGTTGAACAATGTTCAACTTTGGAATCCTGAACATCCTGGAAATCCTGGAAATCTTCGCCTCGCCCCCCCACAATGCAATTCGGCGACAAGCGAGGGAAAGTGACGTCATCCCCATTCAAAGTCAATGGGCGGAGACGCGCTGGAAGCGATGGACAAATCGCCAAAAGCTGCTGTGTGGACGGGCCGTTAACGGTGTGTCCACACAGCAGCTTTGACCAAATCTTGAAAATCCTGGAGCTGGGCGTGTCTGACAGCTTGGGGATTTCGCGACCAACAACCAATCACATGAATATCACATGAATATCACATGAATATCCCGCCCCCGACATACAAAGCAAAAAAAACCGGTTCTTCTACACTATTGTCAAATAGGAAGGGCTATGATGAACATTTATTTTTTTAACATTTTGAACATTTATGAGATTAATGTCTATGGTGCTATTTTATGCTACATTCCATGCTGGCTAATGATACTGTCTATGCTTGCTAGCAACGAAGTAACTAGCAACAAAGTAAACTGGATATAAAATCCCCAAACAAGCGAAAAACCTACCAGTTTCACCCACTGTCTCTGCCACCTCCCTCCATGCCTGGTTCCTCCGGTTTGTATCCCGGTAAGTAAATAGGGACTGGTCATAAAGAACCGGGTGATTTGCTACCGCAATAACTAAGTTCTCCTCCATTTTTGTGGAATATAGAAATGAACTGCGGGTCTCGTTCTCCCAGCTTGCACGCGGTTTGATTGGCTAGCGCTTGAACTGTCAGATTTGCATAAACGGATCTGATTGGCTGTCGCTTCCAGCTCAGCCTCAAAAGTTGAACATTGTTCAACTTTGGAATCCTGAACATCCTGGAAATCCTGGAAATCTTCGCCTCGCCCCCCCCACAATGCAATTCGGCGACAAGCGAGGGAAAGTGACGTCATCCCCATTCAAAGTCAATGGGCGGAGACGCGCTGGAAGCGGTGGACAAATCGCCAAAAGCTGCTGTGTGGACGGGCCTTGATGTGCAAACACTCTTTTAAACGAGTGGATGAACTGAGAGACAGAGTTGCAAGTTGCAGAATGTTTCTCCCACTCCGCCGTAGCCCATGCAGCCGCACGGCCGGACAGATGAGAAATGATAAATGCAATCTGAGCATAATCAGAGCTATATATGTAGGGCATCAACTTAAAGTGTAGACCACACTGAGTCAGAAAGGATCAACAGTAATTGGAATCTCCGGAAAACTTATCTGGAGGGGCCAAGCGAGGCAACGGGACAGCATGAGATCCAGGAAGCGGCGCCGCTGTAGTAGTATGGCGTTATATTTGTGCCTCCATCCTGAGCACGCAATGAAACATGTTGAGCATAGAAAATGCTATTGAGCGCGCACTTGAACATTTTTGAGCACAGAGAAATATATTTTCTCTCATAAAACTCCTGCTCCGTGCGCAAGCAGACCGCTGCACCGCGCTCTCTCTCCCTCGCTCGACCTCTCCAGCCTGTGCGCGCTCAGCTTTGCCTGGGCTCGCTCAAGTTGTCACAGCGTTACAAATGTGCCACAAAACCAACCAATCGGTGAACTCGAGAAGGTCAATTCTGATTGGCTGGTCCAGCGCCAGTAGAGAGAAGAGTTGTGACAGCGGAAGTCCAAAATGCTTGATCGTCACGTGGTTCAGAGAGACTCAGAAAGTTCCCGGAAGTTCGTGGCGGGCCATTTGAATCACGATTTGAATGCATTAATAATAGGATAGAAATGCAATTTTTGCTAATTAGTGGTCAATAAAGGTTTTGATTTGCAATATGTATACAACATATCGATATGTGTATGTAGTTACATCAATGTGTTTTTTTTTTTTTTTTAAAGTAAAATGTGCTAATATTTGAGGATTAAGATAAAATAAGAAGTACTTTATTGATACCAATTGGGGAAATGTTTACGCTGCAGCAGCAAAAGACAAGGCATTGTACATTAGACAGTTAAAAGACTAGAATTAAACAATCGAAAATGTAAACATCTTAAATAGAAATAACATAGCATTACAAAAAGTAGAAAATATACATAGTGTGAACAGCTATCTTACCTGTTAACATATACATGTTAGGCTAACGTTGCCTTTGTTACAGAGCCTGTTGCTTTGAATTCTTTAAAACAAATATTATCTTCTTAAACTTATATGGTAGTCAGGAGCATCACTTTCTAATGTTTATTGATATATTTAGAGGGAGGGGATGGGAAGGAAGGTTTCAAAATTCAGATTAGAATAATTTCTACCATTTCTTTAATTCATGGTGGTTTCAGTAATCCCATGGTAATTGAGAACATAAGTAATCTAAAGTACTAATGTAATCTTTATGACTTTCAGAAAGGACAGGAGAGACCCACAGGTGCCTATCAATGATTGTCAACTAACAGCACAATGAGTCAAAGGGCTAGCAGCAGCAGCATGATGATGATGTTACATGTGTTGTTTTAGGAACATCCATTGTAAATAAATGGCATTCAATAAACATTGAATAGCATGTCATGCAGTTTGTCTGTGCCTTTTCCTCTGTTGTCCTGCCATATAGTCTCCCCCATGATTTGCTGTGCTCCCGGGGGATGCTCCAAGCGCTCAGAGAAAGGAGTACACATGCAAAGTTTCCCCACTGACAGAGAGGAGGAAAGAATGTCTGGCTCAAGTCAGCAGGAGCAATTTAACTATCACAAAAGACAACAACAGCAACAACATGTGAGGTAATCATATTTTTCACTAAACAAAGACCACACCATTGGGAAGCTTAACGTCTGTTTAATCAAAAATAAGGAACAGGGAGAGGCTTGCAAAGCTCTGAGAGCTGAGACTCAGGGTCAGGGTGAGGGTCTCAGTGGGTATTCAGGCTCCATTGAATCCCCCTGGGGTTCTTGTGCTGAAAGAGGGAGACAAAGACAGGATAAAGGGTTATATACATCTAGCAACCTATAGGATGGGAAATTGCTGACCTATTTTAAACTTACCTTGTGTTTTCACTCTCACTTAAGTCCCTCTCCCTTTGCCATCAATCCAAAATCAGCTTTGCTGCAACATAATACAGACAGGTAATAATCAACAGAATCACAAGGACAATATGGCTGTGATAAAAACACTCACCCATAAGTTACGTTTTTGTTTACTGTTTAGAAGTCTCAAATATCCACTCTAAATCCATATCAATCACACGCCCCAATGTTATATTTAACTAATATGTAACTCCCTCCACCCCGGATAAAAGCACGTTAAGAAGCCCCTTTTCTCTAATTCCACAACGTTGGATTAATAGGCTGTTCATGGATAACGTGTGTTGCTAACTTTTCCGGTATTCTAGCCTAATCTGTTTAGTTGTCCGGTTGAAAATTAACGCAAGCTCTATGCCCATTGTAGAACAGGAAACAGAAGTTGGTCCAGGTTCTGGTCAACCCAAAATTGTGATAGAGAGAAAAACATGTTTTGTCATTCTGCCACCTCTAATGCTTACAGCAAGTAATCAATACCTCAGAAGGGTTCATGTACATGTATGCTACGGTTTGTTAGCTGTTTGTTTAAACTACCCCTATAGCTATGTTGCCGGCTAGCAAACTCAGGCATTGCAAACAATAACGTGATATCAGAAAACTAGAAATGTATAACTCACCTGACACTGTGGCGTACTATTCTCTTCATTCGAGTCTGTCATGTCCTGTAAATCTTCTTCTTATCGTGTCCACAAGGCAGTCAGTTACAGGGCTTGGTTAGATGTAGTTCAGCCACAGCTGATCTCCAGGCATGGTGTTTTCTCTTGGTGTTCTGTGGCTTACTTACAGCTTGTGGCGTAGCTTGTGGCTGTTTTGTAGCTTGTAACTGTTGCTTGTAGTGGTGATAGGATTAGCAGTATCTAGTCGATCTAGTTGATCTTATCGATCTCGTCAATAGTCCTGTAAATGTCAAAGATGGATGTGTAATAAGAACGTCAACAGCCTGATGGCAACCGAAAATCCCTGGTTGCGTTCCGATAATCCAAAAATCAGCTCCTAAATTCTAACCCTATCTCCTATTCCTTGACCTCTGAGTGAAACGTCACGGGGTTAAGGGATAGTGGATAGGAGAATTCAAAAGGACTTAGGAGAAGAGACTGCAGTACTTTAGAGAATCCGAATGCACTTTCACTATCCGACGTCTTTATGATGCGCCAGCGGAATGTGCGTCTGCTGCTGTGCATGGAAGTGGGGAAACTATGGAAACTACAGTTTTCTATACAGCGGACTACAACATGGATGTTTAATAAGAACGGGGGACTACTGTAAACTCATCTAGAGACTCTGCACCGTGCTCTGATGCTGTTGTTTTATGCTTTATGAACGTGGACAACAGAGAAACATATTCTTCATGACCAAAGTTGGAATTGAAATAAAAAAGGAAAGTGAAACTTATGCTCATCCCCCTCTCCCTCCGGTTCACATTAATACAAATGATCCCAATACGTATGATTGTATGAAAATATCTTAAAATCAATACAAATGTATTTATTATAAACGTTAGTCCTTAACATTTATCACTGTGTCTATCACCATTCAAACATCTTTTAAAAGTTGAACAAACCCCACACAGCTCAGTAAAGACTGTGAAATGTTGACTTTATTTGATCATTTCAGTAAAAACTAACGTTCATATTTCTCTTTTTGATTATAATACTGATGAACGTTCAGAAAAAAGCACTTTGGCAACTTACCACATATGTTTTAAAATGCTTAATAAGCACCGTAACTTTCATGATATAATTTCTCGGTCATAATCGGTTGTTTCCGTGAACGGCCGACTGTTGAGTGACGGCAAATGCTGCGGCTGCAATGCATTGTGGGGCAGCATTTTCTCCTCTCCTTTCGGTTAGGGAGGTCCAGTGGTTCCTAAGCTAAAGGAGGTTATAAAGGAAGTTTGAAACCTCCTTTCCTTTCATTTGGAGAATTGGAACGGCACTTATCATGGCTGCCAGTGACGTACTTCCGGGTCATTTCACTCCGTTAGGAAGGTTCCTAAGCTAAATGGACTATAGAGAGGCGAAGTCACGCCCATCTACTTCCGGTCCATGGAACCCCGGAAGCGAAAAATTATACATTGAATTCAATGGAGAGAGAAAACGTATCTTTTGATCCCGTTTGAATTGTGCCACGAACTACACATATGATGTTTGTCAATCTTAAACAATCATTTCCATGTCAAAAAAGTCACATTTTGTCGTAAAACTGTTGAAATATAAGACTATGAAAAATACGCGACTACAAAGACTACAAATCCCATTCTGGGTCGCGTAAGTGATGTCACCGGCGATAATGCTCCAAGTGGTTGGTTCACTTTTACAAGATGCCTGTGTGCTTTGTACCAGGTTGTAATCACAAAAGTGATCATACCACTTGCTCGTTCTATCGCTCCCGTCTGATAAAAGGACCAGGAGTCGCTGGATCAGACATATCAGGTAATATCATAGGTAATATACATGTTGTGCTTGTGCATGGAACATAGTCAAGTTAGCTACCTAGCTAGTAGCGACGAGTAGCGAGCACGTTAGTTAGCATTACATTACTTTGCCTTGTCATTTTTAGTAGCCTTACCATGAAGTTATTATTTTATTACATGAAGTAAACCAAAATGTTAAACAGTAAGAGTAGTCATGATGGTAAGTATTTCGTGAAACATTTGAAGAGTAGCCTATTGCGCCCTTCACCGGGTGCTAAGGAAGCAGTTCAGGGAGAGTCGAAGGCAGGCAGGGAGCTTTGCATGACATTCTTCTGGACGTGTTTCATTGTGATGACAGTGAGAGTGAGTCAATCTGTTTGTTGGAAAGACAGTCGTTGTGTGCTTACTGAGAGAAAATTGTTAGAAGAGATAATTATTCAAAGTGTTGTTACTTTAAACTAAGTGTTGTTACTTTAAACTAAGTGTTGTTACTGACCTTTTTCTCTTTTATTTTCTTTACCTCACCTGTAACTGCTGAGACGTTGAGGAACATGCACACTGACCTGCTCTGGCAACCTGATTTCCACTGTACGTAATAGTATTTGGTTATGGTATATTATGTATATACATCAAAGGCACAATGCACCCCCCAGAGACACACATGTATTGAGTGTGATATTTTGCATAGGTCATGTGAAATCATCTTTACATACTAGAAAACTGTAGGAGCGGCAACTTGTTTTGAAATTGAATTTTTAATATCCGATAATAAAGTTGATCTGTTTTCTTTATTCTTCTCTCTTCCCAGCTCCATACATCACCATTCTCTGTTCCTGCAGGTCCTGCTTGCTAATCAATGCTCATATTTTTTTACACAATTACAAATAAAGTCAATGTATTGTATGACATGAAGTTGTGCTTCATTCGGAGTCAATAATAAATTCATTCTGCCTTCAACTGCACAATGATTGTGGACTGCACCGACATCCATGTAGCTGCCCCCCAGTAAGATGAACCAAGCAAAGAGGGTCACCATCATGCCCAAGGACATCCAGCTGGCCCGCCGCATCCGCGGAGAGAGGGCTTAGACTGACCTGAGACCAACACACCCAAACACAACGGCTCTTTTAAGAGCCACCTACAGTTTCAAAGAGTTGCAATCCTACGTTATTATAATGATTAAACTGGTTCATGTATCACTTAGTTTACTGAACCGTGATGAATGAAATAAATTAGTGAGGTAGTGGTTTACTGAAGTTACAAAGACATTAATATATGAGTAACAGGTCAGTGTAAACACAAGCTTCTGTCAATTATGGATCATTCAAACTATATAAAAATATGTAAAAAAGTTCTAAAACAAGTATTCGGTATATTCCTTGATAGCTTTTGGAGAAGGTTGTTTTTAAGTTTACTAAAATCTATCGTTTCAACTGTTTCACTTTATAAAAAGGGAACAGGTGAGTAGAGCATCATTGAGTTTCTTATTCTGTCAGTAAATTATCCAAATGAAATGTTTTTCATTATTTTAGTAGACCCTAAACAAATTGATTGTACCTTTTAATAATGACCTTACATGGTCGCCAAAGTTAAATTAACTTCAGAAAATCAAATCTGTTCTGAGAAAAAACTAATAAATGTTTAAAGATAGGAACTTGCCATCCCACTGAAAAACAGTCCGTAGAGATTTTAAGGCGTAGTTGTAGTTCAGTCCAACGTTTCATTTGGATTCATTTGACAACAGTCAACTATTTTCATAAAGAATATATATATTTTTCAAAGTCAACTTTATTGTCAATCTTACTCAGTTTGTGTTTATAGACAGAGAGATCAAAAAGACGTTTAAATACAATTATACAATTTACAGATATGTATACAAATATATATATCCTATATACACCATCATGTATAATGATGTAGAAGGAAGTGTGGTAGATAACAAGTAAATATAGAGTTACATACAGATCCATATTACAGCAAAAGATGGAATAACTAAGAAGCACGCAGTATAATAACAATTACATGCAACAATTAAATAACTGCTCAGCATCTCCACCACAATCCCAATCTGCTGTGTCCTGTTTTCTTGCCCCCTGCATAACACCCCATCACACATACGAAACACAATGCAGAGTCCGAGGGTGTTAAGAGTATGTTTATTTAAATGTCCTCCTCTCTACTGGCCAACACAGGGAGCATATGCTGGGTGTAGAATTTTTCCAGGAGGAGGAGATTTCCATGCCATGCAGGGTCTTTGGGGATGGGGATGATGATCGCCCTCCTTCGTGGTCCACACAACAAAGTAGCAGAGACTCCGGTCTGTGATATGCAGCTGCCCTTGGACTGGTGCCAGTATGGGTGATTCTCCTTGAGAATATATGACCCACCCTCCTCACGGAGACAGAAGGATGGTAACTGGACTGCCTCCGCGATGGTCATGTTCCTCTGGCTGTGTGGACACTTCACCTCCAGCAGGGCAGATGGCTGCACAAGTCCATCGGGTGATGCTCCCAAAACACCCGACTCACTCACAAAGAGACCAGACTCGAACACTGTCACCCGATAGGCCTGCACAAAAGCCTTCACCCCTTCGACCTCGTTTACAACCCCCCAGTTGACAGTTGGCGATGTATTGATGTATCTCTGCATCGCGCCATCGTCTCCCATGCAGATCTGTAAAAATAAAGTAAGTACCATTTGTTAGCATGCTATAATAGATTGAATGAGCAATAACACAAGGATGGTCCGGATCTGGGGGTGGGAGGGTTTATTTTTCCATAGCTTTGTCCTCTTGTCTGATTGTTGTTATTGTTTGTTTTTTCTGTATTTTTTGTAATTTGTGTTGTATTGGTTGTGATTGTACATTGTATTTTTCTAAATGTGTATGAATACATTTTTTTTAAACATTTGATCAACAATAAAAAAGGATTTGGTCAGGATCTAGACTCAGTGTGTAGTTTATTAATTAATCAATGCTCTCTACATTAGGAAAACACATACCAGTGTACCAGAGGGAGTCACACACAGCTGTGACTAGATAACCAAAATCCTTGAATCTACACACAGCAAATAAAGTCAAATGACACAACGAGAAAAAGGAGATCACACATACAATATAGTCGATATAAAACTGTCCGCTTCAATCTGAAGAGCAACTAAAACAAAACACGGGAGTGTACCTTGTTCTTGTGAACACTAATGTTATCCACAGCATACACAGAGACCACGAAGTTCTTAAGGAGAAAACTAGTTACTAAAACAAAACACGTTAGTGTACCTTGTTAGCTAATGTTAGCTAGCTGACATTAACGTTACACATTGCACTCATATTACTCACCGAAACCTTGTAAAGCTGGTCCCGCTGCTCTTACAGAACCGACTAACTCCCCTTTCGTGTATGTACAGCTCTCAACATGCCCAGACTTGTAGTGATGTTCACCTCGTTTTATACTTTCCGCCTCATTCTGAAAGAAACAGGTGAAATTTGCTAACGTGACGGCCGTCTTTGTGATGGTGACGCGTATTGTGCGAGACCAGAGACCTGTAGTTCACTGAGCGGTTTCACACAAACAAATGTGTAACTTCACAGTTTTACGACACATTTTTATTTTTTTGACTTGCAAAATGTTCTTTTAAAGGAATGCTCCACTCATTAGATAATTAATCAAAACTTCAGTATTTAGTTAAACATTATGTTTAAACCATACCCTGAAGAAATCAGCGATATTCCCCGGTAAATAATGATTTTATAGCTCTTTTTTTTTATCAAAACCTGTATATTCCGTCAGGCCGCTGCCATTTTGCCCATTTTCAGTAGTCACGTGATGGTCGTGACGTCATCCATGCGTTCACTTTGTAAACACACGAAAACATGGAGTATTTGAGTTCGGACTCGTCAGCCGAGGAAGAAGTTTTGAGCAATATGAAGAGATTGGATGGGGGAATTCAGCCATACAGGTTCGAGCCTACTTAGTACTACTTAGTAGATACAATGATTTTGATTACTAGATATGTATGCATGTAGTACCACCCTTGCTAGCGATTCCCTCTCTAGTTTAGCATACTCAGCCTCGTTGTCCCTGGCCCTAGAACCACGATTTTATGGGGCCGGAAAACTGGGGGGAAATACCCACTAGCCGGTACTACGCTATATGGAAAGGCCACCAAAAACTGGCCTGGCCTGGACGATAAAGGACGTTTAAACGGGGCTACCCGCTGCAATGGAAATGCGCTATAACATACCTTATTCTTACTCCGAGCACTACTTCTTGTCCTCCGTCGCTTCACACTTGCAGAGGGCGATTTCTCAACTGGCCGAACTGGTGTTCTGGTCGGTGATGACACCAGAAAGACCGATGGTACTGCATCTCCATTAAGTAATGGTTGTTCAATAAATCCCATGTTATTTTTTATCATACTCTCAGAGTAGTCGTCCGGAAACTTGAAATGTTCGCTGCATACATGCGCCTGTGGATCTTTCGGTTCGGGCCGGCCACATTTCGCTAGCCACTGCCTCCGAACGTACTTCCTACGCTTACCTTTTGGCAACAGATGGAACCGAGGCATTCCGTGGATTGTTCCTATCAGAATTGTGGCAATGTTTCGCGATACAATGAGGCATATTTGAAGAGAGTAACTACAGTAAATAACATGAACATCAACGTGTCCTCGAAACCAAACGCATGGTTACGTCACGTCCGGTAAAATGGCGCCGCCCACAGTGTTGATGTTATTTCGGTAATTAATCAGTTTAAAATCACTGATAATGTCATCGGATTAAAAAAAAAAAAAAAAGACTGGCAGAGACTGGTCTGTTTTATCGGATGATAATTATTTAAAAATGAGTGTCATGAGCATACCATTCCTTTAAATTGACAAACATCATATGTGTCATTCGTGGCACAATTCAAACGGGATCAAAAGATAACCTTTCTCTCTCCATTGACTTCAATGTATAATTTTCCGCTTCCGGGGTCCCATGGAGGCTCCCGGAAGGGGAGGGACTTCGCCTCTCTATTGGACTTCAGCCTTGGAATGCAACCCCTCTCTCATCTCAGATAGAAGATATGATTGGAGACGACCAGCCAATCAGAATTGACCTTCTCGAGTTCTCCGATTGGTTGGTTTTGTGGCACATTTGTAACGCTGTGACAACTTGAGCGAGCGCAGGCAAAGCTGAGCGCGCACAGGCTGGAGAGGTCGAGCGAGCGGGGAGAGAGAGCGCGTGCAGCGATCTGCTTGCGCACGGAGTAGGAGTTTTATGAGAGAAAATATATTTCTCTGTGCTCAAAAATGTTCAAGCATTTTCTATGCTCAACATGTTTCATTGCGTGCTCAGGATAGAGGCACAAATATAACGCCATATGGTAGGAGGGGCTGCCAGCTGTTGAGGATGAGCCGCAGCATCAGGTAATGCCGGAGCAGTGGCACCGGCGTCCAGGCGTGCCAGCACACGATGCACCGCCTCCGCCATGTCGCTGATTTGGGTGTTGACCGAGGCTTGGAGTCCATGTTGCTGCTCCGCCAGGTCCCTCACTGCCTGGTGTATGACAGAGAACTTCTCCTCATGATGGTGTAGACCAGGGGTGCCCAACCAGTCGATCGCGATCGACCGGTCGATCGCGGGGAGATTCCCAGTCGATCGTGAGATGTGTCTAAAAATAGAACAACAATATTCGGTTTTATCGTTAATGTCCTATGACATAATATTCCTGTGCCAGAATAATGCACTTGAACGCATCAAAGCTTTGTGATTGGCCGGCGTGACCCCATTTGTCGGGGCGTGGCTGGTGGGCAGTGGGCACTATTTCGCTGACGTTGTCCGTGTCAACAGGAGTGACAGTCCGCACACACACTAGTGATGGGAATTCCGGCTCTTCTTGGTGAGCCGGATCATTTGGCTCGGCTCACCAAGAAGAGCCGGCTCTTTCGGCTCCCAAACGGCTCTTCAGTTGACCACATATTATACCTTTTAATTAAATCAAATGTAGCCCTGTTTTGACTAATGAATGATTTATATGTGTACACATATCACTTAAATTATTCAATACATCCTTTGTACTGAAGTATTCAAAAGTAAAAATTACATGTTTAATATAAATGATTTGCTGTGGCCAAATGTTTTCATTGCATTTACAGACCCCAACTCTCTGATCCCACCCAATGAATGCACTGACTTGCTTGTAGAACCACGCTACACAAAGCAGATAGCAACACATACAAACTATTTTTTTAAAAAGGGGCTACTGTATGGACATTTTAAAATTATATTTAAAGAAAAGGCCCTGACAAAACAGCAGGGCTCTATTTCAGTATTAACTATAGAAAAAAAGACAGCAACAGCTGACATCAAATCTTTGCTGAGCCTAAGGATAATCATAAATAAATAACATAGTGAAAATAAATATATTGCAGTGCTCAAAACAGCAGCATCCAACCGTCTCTAATCCTTGGATATTACATGTCACTGCATGCATGCACGGAGCAGCTGTAGCGCGGAGATCATCATATCATTCTGTCTTGTATTACCTATCATGCTATATTTGAACAATATATTGTAGGGCCATATCTATATAAAGTATATATATGATTCTGTGAGCTGCAGCTGACCACGCCCCCCTGCAGGAGAGGGAAACGTGCTCTGAGATCAGCTGCTGGGCTCTCAGAAGAGGGGGAGAAAAAGAGATCTCCGTTCTCCGTGTTTTATTCTTATAGAAGTAAGAAGAGAAGTAATGGGGCAGAAACCCTCTTTTTTACGCAGCGGTCCAGACATAGACATCAAACGGCGACACATATTCAGTTGCTAGTTACTTTGGCATTAGGGCAGGGATATCTAGATACTTTCCAAGGTTTGACATAATGAATTGTGCCACTTTTAAAGCAAGCAACGATGTTTTCAAATCTGTAATCAAAAAGCTCCTCAAAAATATTATTGAAGCAGTTCCTGCCGTTGCTACGTTAGTTCAAACAGTAACAACGGACTATTTTTCTTAGCGGATGCATGTCAATTTAAATCAATACATACTATTTTTTAAATCAATAAAATCATTTTCTAAATCCATAAAAGCATTTCAATTAATATTGGGAGTCATGTCGTTACTTTGTTGAGAATGTGGCCGTGTAATAAGCGGGATAATGTACACATTGCACATTGCATAATGTGCCTTCATGCCGATCTAGATCCCTCCGCAAAAAAAAAAAAAAACCGGCTCGTTCGCGGTCGCGAGCCGGCTCCCGTTCGCGACCGACACATCACTAATGGCGCGTTTCCACTGCAGCGGGTAGCCCCGTTTAAGCGTCCTTAACCGTCCTCAAGCGGCCAGGCTGGTTTTTGGTGGCGTTTCCATATAGCCTAGTACCGGCTAGCGGGTACTTTTTCCCTCTTTTTCCGGCCCCATAAAATCGTGGTTCTATCAGGCCAGGGCTGAACTAGTGACGTCAACACTCTCGACTGCTGATTGGTCAGAGAGAATCGTCACAAGATCGCGCGCGAGTTCATCCCTAGCGTCGCATATATATTTAGAAGCAAGCTTGCAGAATTTTTATAAACAGCATTTTGTAAACGGATGAGCTACAAAAATGGCTACGTCTAATAAGAAAAGCACACCGTGGTCGACCGAGGAGGTGACGATGTTCCTACATCTCATTGGGGATGATCAAATCCAGCGGGAGCTTGACGGAACAACTCGAAATGTGAACAAAAACAAAGCCGATCGCCCCGCCTACACTGCGTTGCTACCCCAGGTCCTAAACTGTAATGGAAATGCGCCACGGCCCCGGACGGCCAGCGAGGCAGCCCGAGGCCAGAGCGAGGACGCTTAGGGACGCTTAAACGGGGCTACCCTGCTGCAGTGGAAACGCGCCATTACACACACACAAGACCGCAATTATGGCAGAAGCAAAAGAGCCCAAAATATATCATTTTCACTCCGAGTGGGAGGATGATTATTTTTGTATCTATTCCAATTCAAAGTCCATCTGTCTCATCTGCAATGCGAGCGTGGCTTTATCGAATAAGAGTAATTTCGGAGCACAAACGCTACGAGACGGAATTCCCTCCTAATTCTGCCCTACGCTCCCAAAAGGGGAGGGGCCTGAAAGGACAGCTAAATGTACAGCAGTCCATTTTCACCAGGCCCAACAACAAGAGCAAGGCTGCTACCAGAGCATCTTATCGTGTCAGTCACGTTCTTGAGAAACACATGAAGTCTTTCAAAGACGGCGAAGTTGTGAAAGAAGCATTCCTGGAGGCTGCCGATGCGCTTTTTGGGGACATTAAAAAATAACTAGCATTTCAACAGATTTTTGATATAATAAAAACTAAAGTTAGATACCGTTATTAATCAGCTGTAAGTTTGAACTTATTCATTATAATTATTGTACAAAATGGTATAAGAATGCAAACTTAAATTGATTATAGTCTATTATCAATTCAGGTTAAGAAACTAGAGTTGCTTGCATCCTATTTTAAAGGCATTTCTTTTTATACTCTACTAAAATGCAACAAAAAAAGGGTTTGATTCTATACATTTTTTAGATCATCTTTTTTTATTGCACTTTGGCAGCAGATTCCTGTGTAGCTTCAGATCTGAGTTGTCTTATTACTAGTAAGCCTAATTTATACTTTTGTAGCAACACTATTTTTATATAATGGCAAAGAAAGGGTTCAGAGTCTTTTCTTTTTGTCCTGTGTCATATGTGGCAGCACTGTTCAATGTTTCTTGAAAACATTACCCACTGTAGTGTGACGTGTGAATAAACTCCAACTCTGTATCAACAACACTGTTGTGTAACTTCAGTTGAATACTTGCATGTGTGTAGATTAGAAAGAGGTAAGATAAAGGATCTGCAGGATTTTATGAAGTATTAATTGTACAAAGGTCAGTTTTATACAAGTAGAAGTGTGTATTTATACCTGGTAGTAGGCTGTCAGTAATGGCTACGCCTCTCTATTTGGACTGGTAGATCTCGGCAGACTGGCAACTTTAAAAGTAGCTCTCGGTTCAAAAAAGGTTGGGCACAACTGGTGTAGACGTTCGCCCTGAAGTCGTATCGCTGTTTAACTGGTTCTGCAACTGCTAATTCCATGTTTTGGCCAGCTTGTACTGTTAGGGCTGTACAAGGGCGTGGAACCAAATGCACGATGCAGAGACAAACAAAGTATCAAAATAAAGTGTTTTAATGTAGACAGGTCATAACACACTGAATACATAAAGCAACAAAACAAAAACTACTAATACACTAATCTAACTCTATGGACGATAACTCTATGGACAATGACAAAAGGATCTTACGCTGGAAGGCTTGGAACACACAAGACAATCTGACAACGAGACAGGGGAAGACGAGAACTATATATACTAGACAGACAACACCAGGTGAAGACAATTAGACAATCACAACCGTGGGAAAACAGACAAGGCAGGAAACGTACTTTAGACACATGAGGGTGGACAAGACTATCAAAATAAAACAGGAACCTATCTAAACACATAATATGAAACCTAAACTAGGGAACAATCTTAGCAGAGCCATCTACGCACAACACACTGTTACTACACTGAGGTTATGTCTCTGTTTAGTCCCTCCTCCGGCATGCAGGTGCGAGGGGGGACAGTGCGAGAAAATGTAAAATGTTTATACATTTCTGGAAGATCTAAAATGTTTATAATGTTCTAGGATAGTTTTGTGTACACACTACAAAGGGTAGATCAGGGAAAACAGGATCAAACAGGTTCTCTATGCATACAATTGTGTGTGTGTGTGTGTGTGTGTGTGTGTGTGTGTGTGTGTGTGTGTGTGTGTGTGTGTGTGGTGTGTGTGTGTGTGTGTGTGTGTGTGTGTGTGTGTGTGTGTGTTTTTCTCTGTCTGTCTGTCCTGGTATTGTATCCGGGTCAGATTGACTCGAACCTCTTATGAAGGACATAAATGCGTGTGGGCATTTTTTCATAAGTGGAACAAAATAAAAACAATTCCACATGTCCTTCACAATAAATAAGCCCCGGCCATTGAGTTTCAGGTTGAACGAAAATATCCTTATATTTGTTTGTATTCATTGAAAATGGAAATCGGGTCAATTTGACCCGAACACCACACAAGGGTTAATCATCTTGCGACCCCCACTTTGGGAACCCCTGCTTTTGGAGGAGATACAGGTGATAAGTTGGGCGCAGAGGCGCGGGAAAGTATTTTGAGTGGGGGTGCTGAGGTGCTGGACTCCAGTGAACACTATTACGGGCACTAGAGCACGCACAAAAGCACTCCCGCAAACACACAGTACACCCGCGTTACAATGAAGGCTCGATAATCAGCTCACGGCATATAGGCAGGGGTAAAGTGCTATTTTTTGCGAGTGGGGAGCGCACCTCACCTCCTCTAGGGCAGTGCTTCTCAAAGTGTGGTCCGCGGACCACTGGTGGTCCGTGAGCGCCCCCTAGTGGTCCGTGAGTATATTGGTAACATTTCACATTTGAAATAAATACATTTATTTTCGCACTCTCGCGGGAATATCTCCGCAATGGAACGAGCTTAAGTTTCACTTTCAATTGCATGCTATTGCCCAGATAAACACCTTCATCACACATGTTGCCACTTGTTTGTACCATTTTCAGGCGATTTGTAAAAAACGATGTGTTTTGGGATATTTGTGGAGTTAGGTGGTCCGCGAGTGTTTTTTTATTGGTTAAGTGGTCCTTGGTATGAAAAAGTTTGAGAAACACTGCTCTAGGGGGTCCGGGGGGATGCTCCCCCGGGAAGATTTGTTTCAAATATTGAAGTTAAAAGCATCAATCTGGTGCATTTTGAGAGCAACATTAAGAGATCTATGGATACATCTCTCAACACCCAGATGAAACACAACTGTAAGCAGATGTTCTTTTTCTTTTACAAATCACTCCCCTTTCAAACTGTATTCTTGTTTTACTGCCATATAGTAGGCTATTTCATAACTGTTTTCCTTTATTCTCTTATTGTTTTATATAACTATAATGATCATATGAAGGTGTGCCGCGGAAATAATCTTTTGAATAATTTGTGACCAAACCGTTTGAGACCCACTGAGATAACGTAGACTAAAGTTAACTATCTAAACACTCAGAGAGTCCTTTAGCTCACCTGAGCCTCTCAGTCTGAGAGGAGAGCTCTCCTCCAGCTTGTTGTGGAACAAACAGCTCCGTTAGTGCAGCTAGCTAACCAGATGCTAACAATACGGTCCCTGCTGCTGGCATCGGTCTCTCTCGCGCATTTAGTGCGTGTGAGAGAGGGTATCTCTCTCTGTGAGAGAGGGTATCTCTCTCACACTAAATGCGCTATTTCCACACACACACACACACACACACACACACACACACACACACACACACACACACACACACACAGAGCCGAGCTTGAATGACACAAGCACACTTTTATTTCCATGCAACTCTCTGATTGGTCTGGTCTGGTGTCTTGCCTCTGTTGCATTCACTGAACACTGGAAACTACAGTCCTGCCGTCCTCTCTAGTGTCATGATGAGGTTCACGTGAAGCACGGTAATGTATTATATTATTGAGGAAGAATTGTCCGGGGCTACAGAATTGTAGCCAACAATGTGGAATTTATTGGCTAGATATTACACAGATTATGCACAGCGGGAGCAGCAATAACCGTCAAATAATAATTCAGACAGGGGTGCTGCAGCGCCCTCAGCACCCCCCTTCCCGCGCCCATGGTTGGGCGGGTGTTACCTTGGTTGGTTATTGGCTAATGGTTACACAACCCAAAAAATCGTTATGGCATCATAAAGTGGCCAAAGTCTGATCAGCTCATTTTCAGACAGGTTTTTATATAAATGGATCAGGACAAAAAGTGAGCAAATCGTTTTTCCTGAAAATGTCAGAATCTCTTTACACAGAGGGGACACATGTTTATGAATAAAAGGCAGGAAAAAGTGGATTTTGGATAATAGGTGACCTTTAATGGTACAGAGCCGTAGCAAATGGCCTCTTGAAACAACGTCTACAGGGATATGATGCTTGGATGTATGTCTCACTCATGCTTGGTGCGAAGTGTGTGTGGCAACCATTTGATAGTGATTTTACACACTTTACCTGGCTCTGGGACTCTCAGGCGAGCAGTTTTCAGTGGCCTGGCCTGTCAGCAGCTGGGTCTTGGCTGCTATATGCACGGATTGTGTCCCAGCTGGGAGCACATCACATCATTAGCCTCAGGGGTTTACTAATAGCAAAGCCAATTATAAGTCAAAGCATATACATTATAGTAATAATTGTAATGGAAACTTCTGTGTAGCTATGCAGTGGGAGTCACCGACTCAGGAAGGAGACACGGGAAGAGCAGTAGCTTTGATGTCAAACACATGATGGTTTATTTGGAGTTAACGGCCGGAGGATTCACATCACAAGTCCAAGAGTCAGAGGTTCTGACTTCACGGTAGAGTTGCCACGTCAATTCTGGAGAGCCTCTCTCTTGCCAGCCCATCTAACTGGTTTCGCAGAGAGTAAACAACATATTTGAGGAGATAGCCTAAACAGTGTGGGAACACAGAGCTACTTGCCTCGGACACTTATGACCTCGAAGATTTTACCTTGGAGTCCACAAATACAGAGAAGGAAGTGTCCCAGTGTACCCACAACACAGACCATCTGTGACCCAGTATTGACCGGTCACAGAATGGGAACAATAACATTATTGGCTAAGCCGCCTGTGTCCTTAAAGAAGGTAAACAGACATCGAGGTTTGTCCTGTATGTTACTAATTGGCGTCTTATGATAATTATTTCCACAACAATAATAGTAATATTAGTATGTAACATTCATTCTAAGAACACATGCTCTCTAACTGCATGCCCAGCTGGCCCCTCCCGCCTTTGCTGTGCTAAAAAGGGAGCAGACGGTTGTGCCGCTATTCTATAAGGCATGCATGCTATGTTATAACCTGATCTGCCTCAGGATGGAGTAAACCAATAGGGCCTGTTAGAGAGGGTTATACATGTACTCATAGATCCAGAATTACATCCAGGTAACTAGTATTTACATGAGATGTTTACACTGAAGCAGTCAATTTGTTTTTTGTTCTATTTAGATTGAATTATGTAAACTGTAAGTGTGTGGGGGGGGGTGGGGGGGAGACAGGATAGCAGATGTTGTTGAGAGTCCTTACGGTCCAGAGACCAAATGAGCAGAAGTGGAACATCAGATATGCATAAGACATCATGTATGTAGTTAGATGTGAGGCATTGGATACCTAGTCGTATAATCTTGCAGTAAGGAACTAAATGGTGAGAAATTACACAATTGTAAAGCCAGACATATTCCTGCCTAAGTACCTCACCATTATGAAACCTCAGGAGCTTTTGCCCTGAACCATGTGCAAGTTGACCACGTGAATCCCCACCTCCAGGCCAACAGCCAATGAGGCACTGAGTTTGGGTCCCCTCCTGTGAGAGTAGGTTCTCTCCAGTTCATACAGCTTTGAGCAGGAGAGCTGCTTAATCTCAGAGCTGTAGTCAATCTCTATGCTTTCTCTGTGTGTGGCCGTACGTCTGAAACTGAGAAAATCTGTCTACACCAACCTTTGAACTTTGTTGACTTCTTAAAACCCTGTGATGTAATTGCATAACTAAGTGTATGTCCCTACATGTGCATGTTTGTAAATTAAACAAAAGCTAAGCAGAAGTAGTCCCCCCTTTGTTTTGTTTTCATTTGGATGATGTTTTTTCAGTCAAAATACTATCCCTCTTGTGGTGGATTTCTGTCAGTACATCATCTTTGAATTACCATATACTTGGACAATTCTTTATCAGAAAGTTTGGTGTTTATTAAATTATAAAACATAATAATCATCGCAGCCAGACAGTAAAAGAACATTATCAAAACTACACTTTCATGTTTTCAAAATGTTAAAAGTTTGCTTTACAGTTCATCAAACATTCTGTTAAACAACATTGAAATACCAATGTATTGCTAGAAGACAAACAGAGAGGCTTTGTCAGAAAAGCCATTGCACTTTGATTTCATGCTTGACATCATGTTTTGTTACTCATCCATTTTCTGCATCAAAAAATAAATTAAGACATATAAAGGGAAAGCAACACTCATAATAACAGATAGAAAAGGAATACATGAAATTAGGCCATTGCACTTGCTTATGAATATGGAAATCCATAATATAAGTTTAGTGTAACTTGATGATGTTAATTGAAATATATCCATTTAAATTACCACATCAGTTACTTGCATTGCTGTGCAGACAAATGTCAAAACACTTCTAGATTTAAGAATCCCAAGGATGTTACAAATAGGTTATTTAAGGCTGTGTCGTGATATGGCTGTTAAAGATTTCTTCTTTGGTCCTTTTTGAACAAGATATAACACAGTTAGATTGCCAACATATGGAGGTAACATATCAACATGCTGCATTTATTCCATAAAATGACTTCCCAAAATACTATTTATTTCAGAGTAGGGTGTATAAAGATGTCAGCATAAGTAAAAAAAAATACATAAAATAGGTCCTGTAGCTGTAATTTGAAAAGCCTGCAAACAGCTAGAGGAATTGTGATTACTGCTGATTCAAATGAAATGTATGAACCACTTTAAGGGTTTGACAATATAAACTATAATGGCAAAAAAATGGAGTGCTTAAAAAATATTGTGCAAACTTCAAAATTGATATCCAATTTCTGTAACTCAATGTGAAATGAGCGAAATATTAAAAGTCAGCCAAAGGGGAGAATTGGTTTTAGCACTCGAGATTGTTTCAGTTAATCTCCCTATGACTTTATATAAAAAAAGATTTATAAAAAATGCTTTGATTGCCAAATGCAAACATTCAGTCTTACACTGTCCCTAGAAACCATCAGGTACATCAGCTTCAAAACTGCTAATAAAGCCAATGGAAATATTAATTAGAGTTAGCCAAGCCTTGTGTTAAATATAACTGTTAACAGTTCCAATGAAAGACATGCACCAATGGAGGAATGGATAGAAAGATTGATCTACCAACAAGGTAAAAATAAAAAAGAATATCATATTTTGTCCAGACTTGCCTGGAGTTTAGAGCAGTGCAGCTTCAGGAGCCTCATTCAGCACCCAACAGAATACAAGTTGTAAAAATGTCTGACTAAAAGTGTCGATGTTCATACGAGAACTAAAACACCAAATGTTTTACACGTCTTTACAAAACAGCCTCACTTAACACTGTCCTTTATACTGTTTCCATCCATTTTCCACACATTTGCTGCACGCTTTGAAAAGTCCAGTCAAAAAAACATGTGTGGTGACAGAGTGGACTGAAATAAAGTCTTGGAACACTTTATCCCCTCAGCATCTGTCTCTCTGAACTCATGGCCTTTTGACCCGCAGGATCTCGGCCGATACGTCTGCTCTCTCTAAAGTTCATCCTTGTAGGCGGCAGACAGTGGAGGCGGCGAAGCCCCTTTCAGGGTCTTGTGGGAGCCCCTCCAATCTGTGCGGACAGCGTCATCGTCCCACAGAGTCGACGTCTCCGTGTCGCTCACCCAATCAGGATCACCGGCGTACTGACACGGCTGGACCAGCAGGGGGTGTGTGCTGTAGGCTTGTAAGCTTCTGTTTGAGAAATGGGACTTGTAGTCCTCACTGCAGAGAGAGAACAGTGAAAGAGATTAGACTTCCTTTTAATATATATTTAACTCCTAATAACAGAAGAAAAACTGCATCTCCGATTTTTATTTCACAACAATTCAGTTATCACTTTTGGCCAGAGGTGGGAAGTAGTGGAGTACAAATACTTAGTCACTGTACTTAAGTACATTTTTCTGGTATCAGTACTCCACTACAAATACCTGTACTTTTACTTCTTACATTTTCAAAACAGGTTATTTACTTTAGTTTTAATCTGTGTTTGGTGGCGTGATCATTATTATTTAGAGTCATTGCATGCCTATGGATTTTAACACAATCCGTGTATCCTTCATTTCCTGGTCTTCTCTGAACAATGAAAACATTGTCATTTTGCCGTTGTTCAGCATCGAAACATTCATTAGCTATCAATGACATCATTGTTCTATTAAGATAAAGGGAGGTCAGTTACTCTTTAAAACTGTTGGTAGTTATGGGTACTTTTTACTTAAGTAAATTTCGAAGCCCACACTTCTTTACTTTTACTTGAGTAAAGAAGTTTAGTCAGTACTTCTACTTTTACCAGAGCATTTTTAAACAGGAGTATCAGTAAAGGATGTGTTTACTTTTGCCATCTCTGCTATTGGTAGTATGTCCTGATTTTTTGGGAATACACTGGTTTGAAAAGAGATGGAGACAGAGGCTGATTTCAGTTAGTGTTAGTATAGAGGGCGACAGCAGGACGTGTAGCGTGCGGTCGTTGTGCATTCTTAGCGGACCAGTCAAGCATATCGAATTAAAATCACAGAGGTGAGAGAGAGAATATGGAAAGTGGGTTGGCTTTGAGCCAGTTTTGCACACATGATGGAGCACACAAACACTGCCAAGCCTTCTGGTTTGCAGGCCCTTCAGCCCCAAGGTGCATTTCATCTCCTACAGTCAGTGCCCCATATGTGTCTCAGTTACTCTGTCAGACAATGACTGTGGGGTGATGAGAAAAGTCATTTGGTTAGGGCTAATGACAAAAAGATTAGGGTTCAAAATTGGGTCAGGGTTGCATAAAGATGCAGTCGAAAAATACAACAGTCTTGAGGTAAGCCAACGTGAATGAAATAACGTAAACTACTTTACTGCCATAGAATCTGCTTTGTGAGGCTATACTTATGCACATTGCTGTTCTAAGAAAAATGCAACTGTTGGCATGCTAACATCTGAAAAAAGACATTGCTTACATGCTTTGTTTTGCAGGCATAAAGTTCACTAAGTTTGCCATCTTAGTTGATTTTGTGACCATGCTCGCATTTTCTTATTAGCACTCAAGACAAATTAAAGTCAATGCTGATGGGAATGTGATTATTATTATTCTGAAAAATATGGATTGAAGATAGCAAGTATTTGACTGATGAAAAATGTAATATTTGATTCATCCTCTGGGCAAACTGACTGTGCAAATGTCTTGTAAAAATTCCATGGCAAGTAGCATTTCCTTCCAAAACCATGCCAAAAAAGAACTTGACTTTATTTTCCAAAAGATCATCACAAGTCTGCCACAAACAGATCGAAATCAACTCTGGCTGTTAAAGCATATCTGGCCACCATACTGCTCCAAATACAGATAATAATTCCATTAAAGACATACTGCAATGTAACCTGCAGCTCATGAAGAGAAACATGTAGTGTTCTCATTTAACTCGAAAATAACTACATATTAAAAAAACAAGAATAGAGATTATGGCCACAACATACTTATTTTCCCTAAAGAAACCATACTTCACTTCAGTCTTTAATCTACTTACTCCACAACAAACTATACTAAATATATAGCGTGTATGCAAGTTTAGGCAACCATAGGGAGTAATGCATTTTTCCTTTATGAAGCTGGTTTCAGATTTATGGGTTTGACAGTGCAGGGAGGTTGTAAAGTACAAAAAACAGGTTTGATCCTAAAAGTCGCTGAATATGAAGAGCAAAGATTAAAAACAAATAAAAAAGAAGGTACAACGTATTTTCGTCGTCATACATACTTGGGATGTTTGTCATACATGATGGGGAGGAATTCATCGACAGGAAGCATCTTGGACAGCGGCTCAGCGTTGAGCAGTTTCTGCGCTCCCTGCAGGGAGATGGCGTAGGACAGAGTCCAGTACGAGTAGTCGGCCATTACCAAGTTGTGAACATTCTCCACCGGCTTTTCCTTTCCAGGATTCACTTGCTTTCTGCCAAAGTATCTGTAGCAGGATTAAGCCACAATGAGAACAAAAAAGAACAAAAACAATGGTGAAGGACGCAATGTCCCAAACAACAAAGTCCTGATATCTGCTGCTGTTCTTTGCTGCCATATGTGTTGGTTATCATGGTAGGAGTAACATTTTTTTCTGTAGCATTTGTTCTGCATGTGTTTTGAACCAAATTCAGAAAGTCATGGCAACCACAATACAGACAACGCAAAGAAGATGCTTGTACACTTCACATGTTCCTGCCAATAAACTATTTCCACTCTGCGTCTGATCATCTAAATATGACTACAATTAAAACCATGTGTTTCTATGTCCTTTGGATACCTGAATAACTGAAACACTGTTACACATGTGTAGAATGAATTCCTAGAAATATATTTTTTCAATGACTTCTTACTTAATTCCTCTACACAGGCACACACAACATACCATTAAGGAGACTTTGTTGACTCAACCTAACCTTAGCCATCCCTGCCAGAACAACAACTGCATCAATAATCATTTCTTACATGATGTCCCAGTCCAGATCCTCCTGCTCCACCTCCTCCATAAGTCTGAGGGCCCGTCGCTTGAAGTTGGCCTGGAAACGAACATCGTCTTCGAGCACAAGGGCCTTGTCCATCTGTAGCTCCACGATCTGACGACAAGAGGGGAATCCATCAGTTTCAGAAGGACCAAGAGAGGGTTAAGGAATACAGAAAAAACAAAAAAAGAGGGAGAAACAAAGATCGAACAGTGACTAATAGGGGTTGGACTCAAAAACAGTAAAACAAATACTCTGAGTGTCTGAGAGTATACATAGTGGGCTTGTGTTTCAATTTGGGTCCATTTTGAATTTTGTGAATTTCAGTCTACCAAATATTAATATATTTTAAAGGTCACCTATTATGCAAAATTCACTTTTTCATGTCTTTAATACATAAATATGTGTCCCCGGTGTGTAAGGATATTGTAACAATTTAATAATTTGTAACCTGAAAATCCCATCAAGTTATTCGGTTCACAACCAAAAGTACAACCAAAAAATAAATTCTGTATTGTCTATTTTACTCTAAATGTGCCCATAAATTAAATGTTTGAAAACCATACTCTAAGGAAGAACACTTCAAATGAGTTTTTGAAATAATAATTGCACTAAGAATTGTTTTACTTTCATTTTCATGGTCCTTTTCTCATAGACTTCTTTAAAAGAAAACTAAGAAATATTTTATAAATTGCAGTGAGTGAAATAACAAGAGAAAAGTTACAAAATTGAGATAAATTATATTCAGTGAAACCCAACAGCGGAATTTCAATGTAAATCCTCATGGTCATACTACCTGTGTATAGTTCTCTACAAACCACTTTGGGTCATGTCAACAAAAACCTTCATGTCTGTACACTTGGCATCTCTTCTCACCTCCTTCCAGATGAAGAAGTGGCTGAGGAAGCAGCCCACCTCCCCTTTGGTCAGGGTGCGTCCAGAGAACGGGTCGTAGTATCCTGGCAGGAGGTCAACACCCAGGATCTTAATGTCGCTGCTGTTCAGTGCACTGCACAAACAAACATATTTATTAATATATTATTGAATATTGTTTTATTCAAATCATTCCACGGACAACCTCAATGCGACCACTGCCTTCAAAATGTTGTGCACAGGTACAGTGAACAGTATGCTAAAACTTTACTTTTGAAATAAATGGCCATAATCAAGATATTTTCAAATCATCATCATTAAATAATAGTACAATTGATCCAAATCACAAGCCAATTTATCAGTTAATTTCTGTGGGGAATTTTCTTTATCCTCCAATATATCTGTTCTGCCATAATCTTCTTTCTTTCTCACACACTAACAATTAAAACATACTCTAAACCAGTTGAGTTTTCTCCCTAAAGCCAGTGTTTCCCTGAGAGTTTGCTCACTTTCCATCCACAGCGTCCACCACCTTGACGTCAATCTCCAGCTCATTGAGAGAGAACAACATCCGGTCCCTACGGTCATCACGCCGTCTCAGATTAATCAGATAAATCTGAAGAGAGGACAAATACAATGAACTCCCAGCTTTGACTTTATACAAGTCTTTAATTTCTTAAAAGTTAGGACTATATTCTTTTCACAGATGCTACATCTACTATAGGCAATTGAATCTCTATTTACACCATGTAAACAATATAGAAATATATAGAAATGGTGTTTTCCCTAAGCCATAGCTACTTCTTTGCCAGAAACCATGTTTGATATGTATTCTTTTTGACTACTAGACCTCGGCTATTTCATTGACATGTTTATGAGAAAATGTATTAAAACAAGGAGATGTCTCTCACCTCATCAAAGCCCATGAGGTCTCTCTGTTTTTGGAACATATGGACGTATTTTGAGTGCTGCATTGGAGGACCAAAAACTGTTTGACAAAGGAAAAAAACAGGATGAACTTAAAAGGACTGCAGTCAGAATAAATACGGTGTATCAGTTTATTTTTCTATCCTATTTTCATAGCTAATATCTCTCTTCTACTAAAAACAGTGAAAACAGTCTCAGCTCTCACTCATGGATTCAAGGTGGACGTGGACAAAGGTGAGGCGATCATCTTCCAAGGTGTGTTGAGGTTTGGGCGGTACGTTCACGTACCCGTATCGTTCCTTGTTAATCAGGTACATCTGTACCTCTGAGAAGCATAAAGAAAGTATGAGTCATTCATTCTGTTACATCCTAGTTTGTTTCCCCTTTAAAAAGACATGATTCTACCTGACGCTATAACAAAAGCACAACGACTAACAAACCTGCAGCCCGGCAGGAGAAGGCGAACACTATGATGTCGTCATAGGGCCATGAGTAGTCCTCGTGGGGGGGGAAGAAGGCCAGATTCTTCATGCCTTCCTTCCTTAAATCCAGCAGAAAGGTGGAGTGGATCATGGGCACAGGGTAGCAGCCCAGTCTGTGACGGTGCCGGGTGGGGAAATACTCTGCTGTTCGCCGATAATATCCCTGAGAGAGACAGAGAGACATGGAGTATTATGTTGGAAGATGTTATTTTAAAGTTCCTGAAAACAACTTTTAGGTAGGGATCTTTTTGGTAGTCATTTTTGTATGCTTCCTATGTGTACGGAATATACATACATCTATTTTCTTAAAGTATGGTTATTTAGAATACAAGTTTCTCTTACTAATTCACGCCTATTAGTCCTACTGACTTTTTCTCCACATGTATTTTCATTCCTTTCTTGTGGATAATTAATCACCATCCATTTCACCCTCACCTGTGGAGTGATACCACACCAGTAGTTGGAGTATGCTCCCTGAGAGTCGAGCATGGGAGCGATGGCTGACTTGTTCTCGGCTATCAAAAGATTGAGGGTCTCCGGGTTGGTGAGGATATTGTCAGTGTCAGTGTACTGAAACAGACACAGAAAGGACACAAAGGAAAAAAGAGAGATTATATATATATATATATTATAGAGTTATTGTCATGTCTCTTGAACAGGCCGCTGCCAGATCTCTTTCTTGGCTGAAATAACAAAGAGGGACAAGATCTCATCGGATAAATCAAGGGAAGGAGCTGAAAGGATTCTTATAGAGCTGTCACAAGAGATATCTTATTATGTACCAGGATATAATCGGCCCATCGCTTCCTGGCGAAGTCGAGAGCTGACTGCTTCAGCTTCATCACATACTCATATCTGGAGTTGGGCCAATGCTTAGGACCCATCTCTCCTGCATAGGACCTAAGGGAGAGGGAAATAAAGAGACTGTAGGTTATTGTGGAACTAATTGGCCTAATCCTCGTAAAAGTTGTAATGAAAAGATGATAAACGGATAAATAATTGCCAACATTTTTGATATCCATATGTTTTAGCTAAAGCGGCAGAAAATGGTGCTTTCAGCTGCTCAAATCTTGATATTTCCTGCCCTTCTGATTTATATCATATTAAATCAAATGTCTTGTGGTTTTGGACTGACAAATCCAGAGTTGTAAAGACATAACCTTGTACTTTGATATTCGGGGATGGATATATGTGTCTTACATTTTATAGAACAAAAGAATAAATCAAGAAAAGACAACCAGATTAATCAATTATAAAAAAGTTGCATTGCATCCCCATTTATAATACTTCATCATTTATAATTATGTTAAGGCGTTATGGTTTCTACTACATATAGCTAACTCTGTGTATGTCAAGTATATGCACACCACTATTGACAGTTTATAGAGTTAAGTGACTTTAAGCAGAGTAGAGTGTATACTTGACATGCACAAACAAATTCCACTAATGCATTCTTCATCTCAGACAGACGTCCACACAGTCAGGTTGTATGGACAAGCAGGGGCGTGCTGCATCATTCCTTATTTTGCAACGTAAACAGTTTTCTTTTTAGGGAACACAGTCGCTCCACTATTACTTATACTGTATGTAAACTAGAGGCTATAAAGGTGTTTTTAAAAAACGTTGAGAAAAAAGACAAAACATGTAAAATACTAAATGTAACTTATCCTGAATAAATAAAAACAGCTGAAGTGTGCTGGGTAAGATGTTCTTCTATCTACACATGACCTACAGCAGGGGTGGCCAACCCGCGGCTCTCGAGCCGCATGCGGCTCTTTGCCTAGTTTCATGCGGCTCTTCAGTTCATATCGAATTGTATATGTGTGAGTTTGGGGGAGAGACACTGACTCCTGACTAGTGTTGCACGGTGTTCCGATACTTGAAAGGTATACCGCGATACCCTGTCGTTAACATCGTTACGATTCCTCCGTTTCATTAGTATCGGTACTTTAAGAATGACGGGGGAAAGTACTCCGGTGAGAAAGCGCTGTTTTAATAAGAGCCGTGTGTGTTCAGCGCTCTGCTTCCACTCCCTGCACTGCAGCCGTGCCTGCAGTCCCTCCCTCTCAAGCACGCTCTAAGTCCCTCCCCTCTCTCATGCACGCGCTAGCTGCCAGAGAATGTGAGAAAACGAGAAGCATGGCTGCAAGTGGGAGTGCAGCTGCCGCTGCGCCTCGGCTTGTTGACAAAAAATATGCCAGAAGCTACATTTGGAAGTATTTGAGCTATATCTCTGACAGTGAGGGCAAGCCTACGGACACCACGAGGCCTGTCTGTAAGACATTTATTAATTTTATTTAATACGAATTCTTGTCATTTATTGTATTTACTGTTCTCATTGTTTAAAAGTTTGTGTTATGGTTATGATTCTGGTGTGACATAAAGCACAATAATTACATTTAAGACTGTTTCCCGTTTTTTAAGAAAAATAATCGGAATCGCAATTCTTGACTTGGTATCGAAACCAAAATGTTGGTATCGTGACAACACTGACAGTTAAACCTGATATTTAGTAGGTCTGTTAAGTATTGAATGCTGATCATTCTGACGTAATTTGGCCGGTCAAAGTTGTTTGGGCTCGGATAAAATCGCTCCGTTACTTTGGTCCCGTGTTACTTTCGTCCCGGCTCTCCCTACGTGTGTATGTGTGGTGTCAGGTGTCAGTATGAGAGGATGACAGCGCGTCTAATTTTGATGTGGCCCAACAGCCAATCACAATAATACCTGCAATGCAGTGAACCAATCACCTTTGAGGGGGGAAACCTATTGTTGATTAAACACTATTCAGTGTTTCCCCTACCATTGTCTTGGAGGGGCACTGCGAGCCGCCAACGGAGCCCCGCGCCCCCCCTGAAATTCAAGGTGTTATATATATACTTTTAAAAAATATATATAGCATCAAATTGCAAATAATCTATAACTACTGTCACTTTTCACATTGAACATGTGCTCTTTTATTAAATAAACTAAACGCTTTCATTTTAATTTGTGGGTTTAGTGTTTTTGACCCTAAGAAACACTGATGCATTAATCAATAACAATAATCCACAGCTCCTCTCTCTGCTCCAGAGGATTTTAAAAATATATATCCCAATGCCACAAAAATGAATCAGTGACGTGGTTGAAATCTTGTCTCCAGAAAACAAAAAACTGAAACAAGCGGTATCAGTGACTGTGTGTTTGATGTGGCTCCTTGCAGTAACATAGAAAACATGTGGCTCTTAACCTCTGACTAGTTGGCCACCCCTGACCTACAGGGTCAGGGCAGGATCTTTGCTTACCCAGATCCCTAATGTAAATAAGGTTCAATACATTCATGCATTCGTACTTACGTGGGCTGTTCCATTGGTCTCCACTCAACATAATGGTAGAATTGCTGCATGACAGTCAGCCACTCTTTCAGTATTGCTGTGGTGTTATCCACATTGTGATCCGTGGCTGCCCTGAGGAGCACAGAGAAGGCAGGGTGTGAGACGAATGCAGAATGATGACTGGAGAACTGAAGCTTCAAATGTTTGTGGTTTCATTGAGGGAGAATTAATTACAACAACTTTAACACAAACAATGAATTGCTAGTCGGATCTCTGCGATTCATTTTTCTTTTTACATTTTAAGCACATCTTGATTTGGTAGAGCAGCCTAGAGTTATTGCAAAATTGAGAGAGCATTCTTCAAAAGAGTTGTTTTCCAGAATAATTTGGGGTATGTAAGGTCATTTTGGGCCTACATATAAATCATTTAGCAATGATTCTCCATTGCAATACTGGATTGTATGGTTTTTGCATCAAATAGATGAAATATGATTTTTCAGTTATGTCATTTTTGAATTATCTGAAAACAGTTACCCCTTATTGGTAGTTCATCCAACTTCAACTTCTCAATATGTTTTGGGAAAAGGCACTTTGTCATGATATTGATATGGAATGACTCATACTGTGAATCCGATTTTCCATGTTGAAAGTGTACTTCAAAATGCTGCCTATACATTCTTATAACACCAATATTGAAAAATACATTGACATGCTTAATATGTTAACGTTCTAAAATGTACAGTGACAACATTTACTGTAAAGAATATCTATTTTAAGCATATATAAATCAATGAAATACAAATACTAGAACAGTATTCTAGTACACGCCCAGATAATGTCTGGATTATCCCAGCTCTATTTTGCAAGGCAACCAGGTAACTGCAACCAGGTAACTGTATTTTTTCCT
Organism: Gymnodraco acuticeps; assembly: GCF_902827175.1. Lineage (NCBI taxonomy): Eukaryota > Metazoa > Chordata > Actinopteri > Perciformes > Bathydraconidae > Gymnodraco > Gymnodraco acuticeps. The sequence continues at coordinate 1,277,069 of NW_022991628.1, forward strand.
GGAACTAGGTTCATCTTATCAAACAAGCCGAAATGTTAAATGATACAACTTTATGACACAACTATAATTATAAACCTCCACAGAAGCATATTTGAAAAGACAGTTAAATATGCTGGGTTCAATTATATGGAAGAGGATTAAGGCCACATAAGAAATACAAATGTGGAATGTGATAAAAAGATTATTGTTTTGAGTTCTGACTTAAATCTCAGAATTCAGATTTGTTTTCACATGCCCAAAACATTGTTCTCATTTGGCACTAATCATCTTCTATACAATCACTAGTGCTAGTCACATTTGTATTAAAAAAAAAAAGGTCGCTCAGAAATCAGTAATAAACAAACAGCTAGGATAAAATGTCATAGACCACACAGTAGGAAATGCATGCGGCGGAGTGATAGAGAAATAGGCAGCAGGACTGTGAAAGGCACAGAAGGAGTAGGGGAGGGGTAGGACTCTGCTGCTTCCTCAAACTAATTTAAATGCTATTGACCTTTTGAACGGCTGCTATAGTCGGATAAAAGGAGGACCCCCTCCACAAACAGCCCAGCAGCATGCAGGAAAACCCACCACACGGTGATGCGATCTTTGGGGTAGTTGAGTCTCTCCAGAGCCCCGAGGTAGTACGGCAGGGAGTGAGCTGTGTTTCGGGCTAGGATCGCGATCACCACCGTAGGAAGCTGAATCTGCGACTCCTCCGGGTATATTTCCTCCGAAAAGTAACATTCTGAATGCAAAACAAAGGCCCCTAACACTAAAAAGTGGAGAAACATGGTGGAAGCTGTGCCACGGTGCTCCAGCTACACAGCCGGTGGACGCGTCAGCAGTCCAAGAAAAAAATAAAAAGGCTTTTCCCAAATGTTCAAACCCCCCCTTCGTTTTGTAAGAGCTGGGCTTTTTCCATCAACAAATCCAAACGGAACAACATTACAACTTCCGCTTGCTAAGCATCAGGAAAAGTCTGACAACGTTGAGCATCGGTGAATGAGAAGGCGTGATTTGGCCCGATTGTAGTTACTCGTAAAAAAATCTCTGCAGACAACTGTGACATAAACTATAAAGATTATCAGTCATCATGCAGTCAGACACTCTATCCTCTACACTAAAACATCAGTGTATTGTAGGCCCAATAACTTTTAACTGTGTTTATAACACGTACTTGTATAGTTTAAATGTAAATAGTTTACCATGTCAGAAACACTGTTCTTTACTGTTATGGCATATCAATTGTATGAGAGATGTATAACTAATCGGAAGGACAACAGGATGGTATGTTTCTGGGTCTCTTTCTGGCAGCAGTTTCAGAGTTTCACCAGCAGAGGGAGGATTTGATCCAAAAGAAGCTCCATTGCTCAGATTATTACTACTCAGTGAAGTAATAGTACTGTATTTTATTTTTCTTACACAATACATGACCAATCAAGCATTTCATTATTGCAGTTCATACATTATAAAACAGTTCAATTAAGAGGGGACATTCTGCATAGTGATTGCATTTGATGCTTTAAGTGCATTTTGCAAGTATTTCTTCAATAATCCACGCAGAAATCTCAAAACAGGGAACTGATGGGACTTGCCAGTTAGCTTCCATTACACACTTAAACAAATACCCAATGGTATATTTCAGTCCAAGGCTCAACATTTTCTTGTTAAAAAGTATCTTCCCGATGAGATCAGAACTGGTATCTCCTGCACACAAGTGTTCAGTCCAGGTTTTGCTGCAGCGGACCACCTTGAACCTCCTCAGTGACCCCTGGAGGTCCTTGGGGAACATTTTCAGAAACTCATTTGACAGCTGTTGTTGGAGCTGTTGTCAAAAGAAAGTAATTAATACACAAACTACTTACATCACAAAGTACATCCAGCAAGTTTGAATCATCTTCTCAGTTTGTAGAGAACATTGTAAAACAATTATTGTATAATGTGTGCCATCGCACTTTAACAAATTACATGTGTGGGTAAACATAATACAAACAAATCATCTAAATTAGATAAATTACACATAGTATCACTAAACTAACAAACCTATTTATACTGTATAAACAATGTAAAATCTATTATGTCCAAACTGATTACACATCTGTACAGGTATGTAGAAACATGTTAAAAATGCAACGTTTCTGTGCTTTGATCCTATTCATTCCTGAACTGTGAATATCTTTTTTAAGTTAGACAACTATAACTATTGCAACTACTGGTCTATTAGGTCCAACAGTCACTTACACAAGTATAGCACACATTTAAATCCTCATACCTGAAAAATAATCTTTGAAAACAGTATGGTTTTTAGATGAGATCTGAGTAATTAGGCTAAACCTGTGTGAATTTAGCGATGCAAATAATGTATTACCAATGCTCAATCTGTTCAGCTCTTGAGGGGGAATTCATTAATCAGAAGTTGAAGTCGACAGGACAGATGCTGTGAAAAAAGAGCTGGACGCCGGAGAAGAAGATGAAGGGAAGAATGGTTAAGAAATTAGGAGAGGCATAAAGACATAAACGTGGGAGGAAAATAATAAGCCAATTGGTATATAATGAATTTTGACTCCTTTGGCGGGCTGGCTGAATAAACGAAGGCAGTCATGGCTGACAATAGCAGAGTTGGGTTAAAGGGGTCGTTTTGTGTGGACAGGTCAGCTGGGTTGAGGGTCAAATCCCTCCTATTCATGACACCCCGAGTGTTGCCTAACTCACACACTTGCACACACACATATACGTATGTCAGGGGAACTTTCCCAGCGCTTGTGGCAATGGCAGATCTGGGAGAGTTCAACCTCGGGTGCACTAAGTTTTCACAGCGAGGTCAAGGGTGGCGATGGCGTTTGTGTTTGGGGGTGTGTGAATCAAAGACAGAGGGAGAAGGAAAGCGATAGATTGGAGAAATCTTCATTGTTTTGACCAGATTGTAGGAGAGGGGGTGAAAGAAAAGTCGATAAACTGCAGTTGTTGAAGCTTATGTGAAGTTGTCATAAACAGTTGGATCAGACACATGTATTCTGACTTACATATGGAGGCACCAAGCCTCTATAGTAATAGGTGATCAATAGGTTTACTGCACTACTTTGTTTCTTTACTTTCTTTTATGTCTGTATGTTGACTTAAATTGCCAAAAACCACGCTGTTGCTGTTGTGCAGATGACAATTAGGCCTTTGAATCATACATCTTGGTGACTATGAAGTGGAAGGTTGTGTAGGTTTTCAAATTTCAAACCCTAAGACTTCTGAGATGTTTCCAAGATGTCTATCTCCCAATTCAATAGAGGTAAATGGAATTGTGTCTGTAGCAATCAAATAACTGAAAACCGACAATTTGTCTTTTTTGCTGTGAGATAATTAAACTGAAACTGAACAATAACAAGTACTGCAATAAAAGTAATATTAGGAGCACCACAAAATGTATTCCCTTCACCTCCATTGTAATTCGGTGGCAACATAAATCAAAATGACAAATGTTTCAATATTTAGGCGAAACAATCCAAAACAATTTATATGCCACTGAAGATAAGTTACCAAAAAAGACCTACACACAGTCACACACATCTCAACCCGCCTGGCAGTCACTATGTCACCAATCTCTCTCTCATCAGGCAGAATGCTTTACTTAGCGTGAGAGAATGAGTGGCTGTAGGTGAGGATGTGTCAGTGAGAAAGTGTTTCTGTCTTTGTGTGTTAGGACCAGCGGCTGGTATAGGCAGCAGAGAGTCGTGACATTCTCACAAGCTTCCGGGACCTTTATTGCCGTGGCAATAATCAATAGCGTTTCCACAGAGACGTCTTTTGGCTGGGCGGGTCAATATCTGTCACTCAGGGTCTGAGCCGTGGCACATCCCCTCTTACTCAGCAGCCTCCTCTGTCTGCTCCCCTCCTCCCATCTCTTCTCATGTATCTCAGAAGTGGGATGCTTTCTCAATTTAAGGAGTCGTGTGTTTTATTTAAACTCATGTCCAATTGAGCCACCGTATCTGATTTCTTTGCTCAGTGTGAGAATCTAAAGTGACTCAAGTAGGACTTGAGGATTTTGAATTATCTATTTATCCAACATGGTGTTACATTTACATGAGTAATTTATCATAATAATGATCATTTCATGTTTTGCATCGTGAAATTGCTTGCAAATCTTTTTAGCACTAAACTCAAGTAATGGTAAATTGTTTAATTGTGATTAAATATGTTAGTTCAAAACACTCCCACCAATTCAGTTTAATAGGTTTCCTCATTAAAGGAATTTGTTTTGGTGTTTTGGTGCATATATATTAACACAGTGAGAATAAATGAAATGGAGAAATAAGAGCAAATATTGGAAGAAAAATAAATGCAAATAAAAAACTATTGTGAAATAAAATACATTTCTACACGAAAAATTCAGTACAAATATGACAAATTACTGTAAAAAATATTACAGTACACTGAATTAAAATAAAGTTTTTGACAGTAAACTAGAGTGTTTTACAATAAACTTGTGTTTAAATGCCAATACTCACCCTTCCAGTCGCCATGTTTCTGGTGTGGTCAGTGTGAAGAGGCAGCAGTATAGATAAATTGACTGACTGGCCGGTGCGTTGGGCGTTTTTTTACCCCAGGTGGCCAATACTGCTGTTTGACTCAAGCACTTACACAGAATTGCTTCAGTAAAAAAAATGACCTGTGCCCATCAAGTCCAGTCTTCACTCAACACCACTTAGTCAGCACAAAGAAAACCGATGCTCGCACCGAATGTACCAGCCATGCCTGAAATAATGAGAGTATGATGTCAGTGACGCAGGTGTGATTGCATTATCTGCTCTCATGAATATGAAACAGAACATCAACAAACTTTTTGTTATAATTTTTATTAAAAGTATATTTAATTTTAGTGTTGTCAAAACAATTAAATTGATTTAGCAGTATATGATTACAATGAGTCTTACAGTGTGGTGTAAAGTGAAGAAAGGCCTCTAAATAATGATATGTTTGGACGTTCTCTTTAACTCATCTTCTACCTCTAAACTGCTACAGGTTAGAGTCAATTCTGGTTGCCCAGCGAGGCATGATTTAGGACTTTAACCGTCTTTAACTTTTAAACTCACAGAAACCTCAAATCTTGCACATCTACTCAAATTTAAATGTACGTTTGTATTTTCTAAGTCACAAATGACAGGATGTTTGTGAACACCCTTGAGAGGAGCCCTGTGATCTCTACAAAGTAAAGGGTAAGATTAGTGTCTCTGCTTCCCATCTTCGCTGCTACTCCCCGGATGACGCTGTCTGTCGCCTCGTTGCCAAGCAACAGTGCAGCCACTGTCAAAGAATTCTGGGGGATGTTTAGGCAGCGGCATGCTTGGGGGGAAGGAGTGTGTGTGTGTCAGAGGAGAAGCAGAGCATACTCATGTGTGCATTTATATGTGAACTTTCTTTTGATCTCAGCTGTTATGCAATTTGATGAGTTGCAAAGATTTATTTTGCAATCCTGCCTTTCATCAGTTTCACACCGTACACCTCTCTGATCTCTTTTCTCACACACACCGTGAAATACTTCACATTTAGTTTTTGATGTTTGAAGTGTGTTTTCACATTCTTGACCCCCAACAACACTGTGAAGCAACGTACTGTCAGCTACAATGGATAGTCAAGTAACAAGTGGTGTTAGATAAACTTCTTCAGTCATATTCAAGGAATAATTCGCCCATAAGCAACATAACAGCTTCAGAAAGTTAATGCATGTGCGAAAATGAAAAAGACGATCTGCATGAAACTATAGGACACTGAATGACTGACTGACTATGTATCTTTTGTGCCATAGCCTTAACATTAATTTGCCTCTCTAATAAGCTTCCTGCATTTGCTGCTTTCTCCTTAAATGCTCCAATGTGTGAATCCTATTTCCTGTAAGTAAAGATTAACAAGTCCCACTGGTATCATGGCTGCAGGATGCATGTATAGCACTGTGCTGCTTTTATTATGATCTTTTGTAAAGGGCACAGTCCAGCAGGTAGATGGACTTGTGTTTGTCCTGTTCAGAAGCTCCTCTCCAAATGTATATCTTTGACCGTTTGATCGTTGAAGTCCTGCTTTGCCATAACATGTGTTCTACATTCAATTGAAATGACATTCCCTGCCACATCGTTGCCTCACTTTGCTCTGCTCTCGTTCTCTAGCCGTGCCCTCCAACAGCGGGGAGGAGATGCCTTCACCAGAGGAGGTTTATTTTAAGGATTCCCCTGTTCCCTTTGTCCTCTCTCTCCTCTCCATCTCTCTCCGGGATGGTTTCATAGCCCACCCCGCTGACTGGGCCTCCTTCTCCCCTGCCAGGCCTTTTAGCCAGCGGGTTAAACATTGATTAGTGAATGGAGGGAAGCACAGTGGCCCCTGCGTGGAGTGCAGCAGTCCCCTACTGTTTCTGTGTGTACACACACCCCTACTATACACCACCAAGACTAACAGCCAACATGAAAGCTACTGAGCTAAAAGGCCTTAATTCAACAACTGAAGATGGTTGACACAGCGTTTCAAATGTTGTTTGCGTTTCTATTAAGACTTGAATTGTCTTGATTATATTTTTAATTGCACATTTTCTCATTAAAGGAACTAAAGGAAAATATGATAATTGTAACATCTTGTTCTCTGATATCTTTTACGGTTTTACAGATATTTTTTGTCAACATCAATCAAAAGGATGTGTTATGTGCATCACTTTGGTTTTTGCCAAACACGCAACAGTTTCAGATAAAAATGACAACAACTGCCAGTTATTTTAATGCTATATGCTCATTGTTTCAAGGTAACAAAAAATATCTTTGCACTCTGGTGCTTGAGTATAAGCGAGGGGTGTCAAGGTGAGAGTGAGAGTGGACCCTCTTGACTTCTAACTGGGTTTCCCGCTTCTTCCAGAGTCAGGGCATGAAAAGGCAAAGAGGGAGAGAGGGGAGGTGAGACAGAGGGGTTTGCTTTTCACTACCCAAAAAAAGAGAGAGCAATGAATGAGTGACTGGCTGAATGAATGAGAGGCGGGCTGGGTCTGAGAGGGGCTCCGGCCCTGTGGATCAGCAGAGGTTAACTCGGCTTCAGAAGGATGAAAAGGGGAAAAAACGGATTGAGCTTTAAAGAGGAGGATCCCCTATGCGCCTGGGGCGGGATCAGACAGGATGATTTATTAGAGAGAGAGAGAGAGAGAGAGAGAGAGAGAGAGAGAGAGAGAGAGAGAGAGAGAGAGAGAGAGAGAGAGAGAGAGAAAGAGAGAGAGAGAGAGAGGGAGAGAGAGAGAGAGAGAGAGAGAGAGAGAGAGAGAGAGAGAGAGAGGTGTTTGTAAGCATCAAAAAGCTGCAGAGCAAACGCAGCATTCAAAACTGCTGATATGCGCGACATGAGGATGGGATTCCAGTTTCCAGAAAGAGACAAGCTTAACACTTCTTAACCTCATGAATGAAACTCACATATTAGGGCGTACACCCAAAACCATGGTTGCGCAAAAACACAAAAGCGTGCCAAGTCTCTAATTTAGATTTCTTAAGTGTGTTTGAATTGCATTTGTTTTGGGTATAGGAGCAGGAAACCCTCAAAACATCTCCATTTCTGTTTTTTAAGCGTGTACAAAAATTAGACTGATGACATTAGGCACAGTTTTCATAGTGTGATCACGTGCTCTTGGGGGGCTCAAATATATATATTTTAATATATATATATAAAAAAATAAAATAATTGCTCAACAAATGCATAATGGGCAGATGTGCAAAATAATGTGCAAAACGGCCAAATACAGTTCTGCACAATTTTTGTTTTGCATTACAAATCTTTGAATGAACTATATAAATAAAGATGTGGCATTATTTAAAATATAAAACAGCATGGTCTCTGTTGCCCCTTCAATGGCCTGTCACATGAGCATCATATAATCCGCTCATTTTCTGCCACTCCGGACCACCCTTTGCCACACAGGCCTATATAGGCAGCCCTTTCTGCAGCAGAATGGCTGCACATGGCGCTGAAGGCACCGCTTTATGTCCAAGTGCCTGGTTACGGCGTTGCACTAGTTTGCTCACACAAGAGAGGGGGGCACAAGACAAACACCAAACGTCATGCAGTGCGGTCAGAGAGTAAACAGTGTCGGGATTGTAATCTCTTTTTGGGTAGAAAATAGGGCTGTTGTGTCTTTAAGAGGGGCTGCTGGTCCCTCATCGCAGCTGCTGGCGTGTGTGGCCGTGTGTGTGTGCGCGCGCGTGTGTGTGTGTGTGTGTGTGTGTGTGTGTGTGTGTGTGTGTGTGTGTGTGTGTGTGTGTGTGTGTGTGTGTGTGTGGGTGGGTGTGTGTGTGATAGAGGACAGCGGAGATTCATTACTTAAGCAGTACAATGGACATTTATCACCCCGTGGTGTTATTCAAATTCAGTACCAAGCGAGGACCTTCTCCACTCCTCTCTCCGCCTTGCGTCGCGGCCGCAGCGTTATTGTTGGAGCAGCGTTAAGAGAAAACCAGGAGGGCAGAGACACATTCATCCAGTCAGTCCGAGAGACCCGTACAGGGAGGATGGGAGGAAGGCAGCAGCGTCTGTCCGGGAATGAACGCACGAAGCCCGCTGCTCTCCGGCTCCTCAGCCCCCCCATCCTCCGGTGCTCGCTGGGGGGCATTTGGACGAGGCAGACCCGAGAGAACGCACGTCGTGGGAACTGAACCAAGGACGCACCACCGGGAACTAAAGGGGCTTCCTATTTTTTTACATTACGTTTTCATCACCACAGGAAAGATAATCGAAGTTCCTTTCTTCAAATAGGAGGGGATTTTTTTTTTTCGTGGAAAGCCATTGTGCATCCTAAAGCACCAGAACTGAACAGTGTTTCCTTTAAATCGATGACAGTACACAGGTGCAAGTCCACTTGAGCAATGGAGATGACATTTTACTTTAAGATGCCATGGTCATTCAGCCATCTTAAAAAGGGCCCAGAGATCTGAAGAGACTTGGGGTTAACTTTTAAACTAGCAACCAGTGTAAATAAGATATTAAGGCAGCTTTAAGAAAAAGTAGAAATAGGGATGCTCTTGAACAGCATTAGATAAAGTCACAAAGTGGTTGTGGCTGCAGTAATGCTTCTTTAGCATTATTAAACAATTGAACAAATTATATGTTTTTATAATCAGTCCAGCAGTATAGCATCTGGGGTGTACTTTTGTAGGGAAGTTGCACTATAGACTATATTTCCATGTTTTTAATCTAAAAAAATAATCTTGATGTTTAGTTTTCTGCTGCAACAGGGGAGCCGAATTCGAGGCAATGTTGAGCAAAGAGGATGTCACAAATAATGTACTGCAACTCTCTATCCTGTAAAAAGGGAAAGAAAACAGTTTTCAGTGCATGTCAGACGCAGCCAACACTGTCAAAGGGCATTTAGGAAGTCGTAGCAGGTGCAGCCACGAGGCCTATACAATAACTGCTGCTGAACACTAGCGATTTAAATAAACACATGCTTAATTTCCTCTTTTTAATGTTGGCAGAGGACACACAGAGTCTTTAGCGACTGATTGTCCAAACGCAATTCTTGAGTAAACTCAAATTCAACCCCAAGAATTGTGTATGGACATCTGTTGCTGCAGACTCACATTCATCACTGCTGCCTTTTGGCCAAACGCCTCATCAAGAATGTAGGCCTCCAAACCACAAAGGAGGCGACTGAAAGGCATTTAGTCTCGGTTTGTTTTGTAATTGTCTCATTCCAGGTAAGATACAGAGCACATTTGACATGTTATGGAGATGAAAGACGCGGGACTGGGCCAATAAAGTGGAGCAAACCTTATTCTGCCTCGTGTAATGTGTTTTTCGAGGTGCGCGTTGTGGTTGGCCCGATTGGTATTTACACTTTGTCGAAGATCTAATCAAGACTGTTTGTTTTAAATGGCAACTATCGACTAAAAGCATTGATGTATCGACTGTGTTTGGCAAATAGTAGAAAGCAGTGAGTTGAGTGCTCCCAGAGTGCAGGCCTGCATGCAGCACCGGATGCACGTGAGATGAGCAAAGCTACAAAACTGGACCTTAAGATGCATGTGTGCACAAACGAGGAGAATAAATACAAATGAACACGGCTAAATATAATTTAGAAAATAAATTCGTTACAAGCTACATTTGGTTGTAAAAAATAGCTTCTTATATCATTGTATATAATGTATTACTATAGAGCATATTTAAAGCCAATTGAGGAAAATCCTAAAGTGCATCCTAAAGGCACTTAACCACAGATATATTACTCAAAACACAATTTTCCAAGTGCTTTTAAGGCAGAATCAAAGGCAGTTTACTACATATTAATGTGTTAAAGGGCTGTAAAAACAGAGAAGACAGAGAGCCTGATGACTGATGCTGCCAAATCTCTGGAGCCAACAGCGTCACTGAAAAATCACTTGGGGCACTTTTTGGTCCATTTGGGTTTTTATCGTTTTATTTTCTTCTTAATTTAACGGATTTACTGCCTAAAATTGTATCCAATTCTTCTTCTTTTTAAAAAGACAAATTATTAAACATTTCAACCAAAATGAATCAAATAGGCCTAATTGCAACGTTTGACGTTTTTAACGGTTAGTGTAAGAATATTTGAATAAAAAAATACATTTTATGATTTAAAATAATGTTTAAAAATAATATAAATGTTTAGCTTCAACGTTGAATTGAAAACATCCGCAGACACACAGAAAACGTGTGTGTTGTTGTTGCACATTAAAGGCTAACCTTTCTTAATTCCAGGGATCAGTGCTGTTTGCTCTTGCAGAAAATGCCTCTGTGTGAAATGGACTTATTTATTTAATAAAACATCAATAGCCTCTAACTTACAAACGCATTTTAACTATTTTAAAATGTGAAGCACAAATGCAAGGATACTTGCACGTGTTTTTTCTGCGTGCTAACACAACAGGAGCATTTTTCTCAGAAATAAACCTACGTTTTTTTAAATTAATAATCACCAGGTTTAGTTTAATAAAGCTCAGCCTTTTATGAAAATAGAATAAAAAATACGTATTAACAATTACATTTTTATGAAATACGTAAGACTTATTTGGACATAATAATGTTTTTGTTGCATAATTAGTGTATAATTGAGTGCAATAGGAAAAAACGGTTATTTTGGCAAACATAATCGAAAATACTAAGGGCTAATATACGTTTTCTTTAATGCAGTAATGCATTTCCTCCTTCTTTCGTTACAGAAAAAAACATCAACGAAAGGTTCTTCCTGTGACAGGTTTAAAATAAAAAACAAAATCAATGCTTTTATGTAAAACATAATCTAGTAGTTTGTTTTTATTACCTTGACTAGAATTTACTGAATGGCTGTTAATGACAGGCTGGAGATCACATGCGATTTTTTTTTGTATTGTATTCCCCTAACATGAGTCGTTATTATACATGTGTGATGTGATGGTGAGGGTCCACTCACCAGTCTCCTCATGTACACTGTGCAGGATGGGGAACTATCTGTAAACTGTAGCTACAGGCCCAGACAATAGTCCAACCCTGCATCCATTGTGAAAATAGCAATAGAAACAAAGAGGGAATACAAATGTGGGTACAGACACGAATTAAGGAAAAAAAAGTGCCTCACGTAAGAATAATCTATAGGATCTAATAGACACAATGAATACAAGCAATTTTTTTTAAAGATCATAATCTAAAGCTTTTTTGAAAGTTGCTCCAGAAATGTCAAATGGAGGCCTATTGGAGGCATGGAGCCCATGCAGAACCATGTCTTTGATCCTCTCTGTGTGAAACACTCTCAGTAGCTCAGTGTATGGCCTGCACCAGCTGACACAGAAGCCCCTCTCTCTCCTCTCTGTAACCCCCTGCCTCATTAGCATTTCCTTTCTAGCAGCCATTCTCGTCCGGTTTCCCGTTGCAAATCGGACTCCACAACCGAGAAAAGGTTTAAGGTCGCCCCGGGCGTTCAGGGGAGGGCAGCCCGGAGGCAAGACCTCGACCTCCCGCAGTGGTCCTGTAGTTCACACCCCACACAAACACACGCTACACCCCCCTTTGTATGCATATTGTAGCTGAGTGGGGCTATAGGACGGTGAAATGTCTCCAAAGTCTGGTCTAATCAGCCTAAAACTGCAGTGTGATCACAGAGCTAGGCTTAAATCGATCAGATATAAGATATCACCAGGAATTATCGAAGCGTGATGTACAATCCTAATTGAGAAACGTGTTTGGCTATCAGCCCCTGTGTGCGCTGCAGGGGGCTTTCAGCCAAAATTGCACTTAATAGTGATAAAGTCCAAAGAGATGCTGCAGTTTGTAAAGTGCAGAAGCACTATCTGGGGAGCAAACCTTTAACATAGCGGAGAAGAACGCCAAACAGGGTCATTTAAATAATCTTAATAAATGAAAGTGAAGAGTACATAAAAATGCAAATGAATGTACAATTAATTAGTTACTTTACTTTTATTTAATTCGTTAATTCGTCACAGCTGTGTTTATAACTTTACTATATATATATATATATATATAAATAAATATAACAGTGTGTGTGATCATGTTGACCCCTTTCAGGAATTAAGGCAAAATTAAGTACATGTAAATTGTTCAACATTTTAGAGAAAATACTGAGTACAGAAATTGTGGTAAAAAAGCAGACAAGACAACTGTTTTGAAAAACAGTTGAAAAACACTTTTAATAATTGTTTCCATTTTGTGAGCAAAATATAAAAAGCAGTTTGAAGAAACATTTAATTTTCTCAAATCAAAATTGGACTGAAAGAAACTACACTTTCTTTTGACCGCTTTAATAGCATTCTATAACTATTACATACACACTGTTATGCCTGTAAGCAGATCAAAGGACATTGTTGTTCTTTATTTGTCATTACCTGTAATCCTTAGTAAAAAACTGATAAATATGTCTTTATAGGATAAGACATGATAGTTGATGAATACATTATTTACCACATAAGATGTCTTATATCGGCTTACAGTATACCACATACTTTATATACTGCTAAGAAATGCTTATTAGTGGGGGTTAAAACAAAGCGCTACCCTTTATTTTATTTTATCGTAGACTGAAGGTCATGGAAGATGAGGTCTTTATATCAGTCACGGTCACACTGTAAGAGAGGATGTAGGTAGATGAAGGTTTACACTTCAGCTGTAGGTATTCACACTCGCACCAATAGTGGGCCAGGTAACCAGAGCTTCAGATGTCTTCCCTTTACACCTGTCCAATTTAAAATTTAAATTAAAATGTCAACAGAAGGCCCATGTCACAGTTTTCGCCATTTTCCTCAGTGACCATCTCTGAATTTCCACTCATTCCTGCGACTAACATCCATCATGGTCAGACCTCACGGTGCAGGCCGACACATCCCCAGCGTCCAATGGGCTGGCGTGTTGTTGAGATGTGGGGCGGGGGGTGCAGAGGAACTGGAAAAAAGGCCGTTACAGGGATGTTTGTATTCCTCTACCCTCCATGAAGAGTAGAAATAAACACAACGTTGTCTTGGTCTTGTAGTTGGTATTCCAGCTCCCCCTGAGGTTTAGAAAACACACAAATATCCAATAATCAAACATATCTGCGAGTCAAAGGAGAGATCTCTGTCTTTACTAATACAAATATGTGTATTGCTGCCGTGTTCCCATCGGGGTCCAATCAATGACAAACTTTTCATGTCATTTACATCCTGTGTTGCGTCCTGTAATTGAATCAATGGATTGAAATTGAAGCACTCGTACTGTGTGTGCATGTAAATATGAGCTCACATATGAGACCCCAAGGACAAACTTGTCTTGCAGCTGTTTTTCACGTTATATGAAACATTAACTGACTGAGAAAACGAGCAATCTCGGTATCAGTGAGCATACGGGCTAACATTCACACACACACTGCTGAATTAAATCTGATATAGCTAGAGGGATCTATGCATGAAGACAAAAACAGCTGTGTGGTCTCAAACTATTTCTCGATGTAATAGTACATCCCGAAAACAGGCATACAAGGTTTAAAAGAGCTAACAATAAAGCTTGTTCACACACACACACACACACACACACACACACACACACACACACACACACACACACACACACACACACACACACACACACACACACACACACACACACACACACACACACACACAACACACACACACACACACACACACACACACACACACACACACCCACACACACACACACACACACACACACACACACACACACACACACACACACACACACACACACACACACACCACACACACACACACACACACACACACACACACACACACACACACACACACACACACACACACACTAAGCCATCTGACAGTGAACATGTCTCCCAGTGCTCACCATTAGCTCCCAGTCTGCATCATTGATAAGCACCAGAATCCCAGGTCTCCTGTGGGAAAACAAACCATTTTGAGTCAGACTTATGTCCCAAAGGTAATGCAGATGCAAACACACGTACACACGTGTGTAAAAGATACAGACAGATAGAGCAGACTCAAATAAGTGTCTGCATCCTGCTTTAAAAAAGACGATACAAAAATCAAGACAAAAGTACCAACGTTCAATTGAAAATATTATTAAATGAGTTTAAATAAAAGTGCCACAAAAAATATAAACATTTCACTAAAGAGGTAAGCTGGTCAAATAAAAACAATAAAACTATTTAAAAGCATTACTAGAGTAGCACTTGAAATGGTTTGGAAGTCTATGAAACCTGATGTACTTATATGATTCTGTTTTCTTCTTGTTTGTATATTCTTGGTCGAATGCACTTATTGTAAGTCGCTTTGGATACAAGTATCAGCTAAATGCAATGTAATGTAATGTACTAATTTAATTTATACAAATGACTTTTTAGTCTTTCATTTTTTGAAATGGTGGATTAGGAAAAATATGTTATTTCTTTGCAAGCATGATGATTGATTGGAAATGAGGTCTGGTGTTTTTGTAATATTATTTGAAATGAATACACCAGTGCTATGTTTGAGAACACACACCGGTCTATATATATATATGATAGTAGATCTAACAGTATATGTGACTGCATGTGTGCTATGTCCATGTTACAGCCCATATGCAATTATAGACAAGCACTTTAGGGTTTTTCTCATGCCTGCTTATGTACAAATGTACACTTCTTTATCTGCAGATATGCATGTTGCATTTGTACTAGCAATCACAAACTCCACATTTTTTTCTGGTTATCAAAATCAAAAAATATATAATACATATTTGAAGTAAAAGGCACATACAGTAAGTCACGGAGGACAGCGATGATAGGGGAAAACAAACTGTCAGAGAAAATTAATGAGCGCCCAAAAATAACATGCATATAAACCCTACAAAAATCCCCACCCTTCAAAGAGGGATAATAAGGGCAATGGAGGAGGGTAACATCAAGCACCTATGGGTGCAGTCTTTTTAACATATGCTGGTGCATTTTATTTCTGAAAGCCACAGAGGAAGCGGTTTAGGTAATGTCGATGGGTCAAATAAGCTCCTCTGCACCTTGTAGATGCTCTATGACTTCAATGCAAAAGGGCCATGTGAGAGAGCAAACATACGTCCACACGAGTGACATGCACACACACAGAAAAACAGCTTTGAAAAGGAACACAATTATAATCAAAAAGGTAAAGATTGTCAACCCATCACCAATAGATTTATTTTTAGATAAGGAAGAAACACCTTAATGATGGTTAGCGTTAAAAACCTGTGTGCTGCCAACATAAAGAACACACACACTAATCTATAAGGTTTATAGGTAGGCCAGCTTTTTCCTCTATTCATTGGTTAGGTGGAGCTATAAATAGTCCTGCACAAAGGCAGCTGTAAAAGTCAGCCAGTCCTATAAACACACACACACACACACACACACACACACACACACACACACACACACACACACACACACACACACACACACACACACACACACACACACACACACACACACACACACACACACACACACACACACACACACACACACACACACACACACACACACACACACACACACACACACACACACACACACACACACACACAATAACCTGAAGGCTAGACGGATTTTATTTTCTCCAGCATTTCTGAACTGCAGGCTTCACGCACAATACTGCACGTTCAATTTCAACCGTTCTTATGAAGCTATTTTGATCACATTATTACAGTCAGATTTGGCAGTTAGGGTTTGATTTCCAGTGGTCTTTCAGGACATATTGTTGTACACAGATCCAGGTGTATGTCAAGTGCACGCTCACACTCACACGGAGTCTCCCTGGACAAAGAGCTCGGGCCGTTCCTTCAGCAGGTTCTGTTGGATCCAGACCAGCAGCTGCTTCACGTCCCCTACAAAACACACACACAGACACAAAGCCCATACACAGTCAGACAACAGAGGTCACAGGTTAAGGGTCAAGGTGCATGGTTCCAGCCTCCTGGTCGATGTGACGCGACAGAAGCACCAGGCGGGACGAGGCTGTGTATATGAGTGTGTGTGTGTGTCTGGGTGCATGTATATTTATGAGTGTGTATGTTGGGGGGGAAAGGAGAGGACACTGGAAATGGGGGGAGGGTCGACTGATGTCAACGGCCAAGAGCGGTGTCGTTCACCTTGGCTACAAAGAAATACAATTAATGATTTTGTATGTGTAAATTGAAAACCTATCCACAGCTCAAAAGAATATTAAGACAGACATTTTTCTAAAGCATCTGCTTGTCACAACATATAAATGCACTTATATTTTCTTTGAATAGAAAATTAAATTCTCAATGCGGGACTAATAAAATGATCAGAAAACGCAAAGATATATATAATAATAGTTTTCTTTGTTAAATGCACTGCTTCTGGCTTGAGCTTGACTATCAATAATGCTTGAGTTTTCTATGAGTCTGACCTCCTGAACAATCAGAGTGACCTTGTCTCAACAATAGATTGAGCCTCACTCCGCCCGACTGACAGGAAGCCACAAAGGCGACGACAATGAGAGGTTTTAGGATAAATCCCCACTAAACAACCAACTATGAATATATTAACCACTGTTACCGTTAAGACTCAAGGTGGTGTAAGGGCTTTTGAGTGTGTGTGTGTGTGTGTGTTACGTTTCCTGACATTTTTTTTTAAAGAAATGGGGGAACAGTGTAATTACAGGGATACACAAACATAACAAAAACCAGATAAATGCAGAAAAACACAGAAAATGTTCTTTTGACTGGTTGTGGTCTGGTTGTGTGTGTATGATCATAGCTGGGGTCTTAATGTACATGCGCACGACGACCCTCGATAGCAGCACTACAATAGCTGTTCACACAGGAACGAAAAAACAGAAGAGATGGGGGGTGAAAATGAAGAGAGGCAAGGATAGCAAATGGGTTAGGAGAGAGGAGGAGCAGATGGAGCAGATACGAGGGTAAGAGGACGACAGTTAGTCCTCCAGAGCAGGTGTAAGGAGGGCGGTGAGGCCGTAGCAGGTAGGCGTCTGACCACATGGGATTCAGGAGTTCAGCTGGATCAAGGGCAGAAACAATATCATATCTGGGCTAAGACTACAGTTTTATACATGACATACATTCAGAGAAAAATAATTGAATTCAAGGGAGAAAAATATTGCACATTTTGGATTTTTCTTTGCTTTACAATGAATTATTCTATTAGAGAATGCAGGTATACATTTTGTGCATATCTAAAATAACTGAGACACTGTCCACTGTCTTAAAAAATTAATTTCAGATTATAAAATGATTCTGAAAGAGTGATATTAAAACTAGGTCCATTCAAAAAAGTTTTTTTTATACATTTAATTTATATAATTCAAGGTTTAATTTACTGATTACAAAAAACTTGTTACAAATTCCCTGAAGACGCAACAAAAATCCACGTTAATAACTAAAGTGTTTTGAAAGAAATATTTAAAGGCCTACTAGCAGCATTTAGCTTAGAAAAATAGATTTATTGAGACACCTGCCTGGCCTGTAGACTGTCTGGATGATATGTATAAGAGTGTGAGTGTGTGTGTGTGTGTGTGTGGTGCTCAGGATAATTGCAGTGCTGTCGGCCAGCTCAGTAGTATAATGATAGTGCTGATTTTCTACGGTTCTAGGCCTCCATATAAAAAAAGGACACACACACACACACACACACACACACACACACACACACACACACACACACACACACACACACACACACACACACACACACACACACACACACACACACACACACACACACACACACACCACACACACACACACACACACACACACACACACACACACACACACACACACACACACACACACACACACACACACACACACACACACACACACACACACACACACACACACACACACACACACACACACACACACACACACACACACACACACACACACACACACACACGGCAGTGAATATTGACCTCTGCAGGACTAAAAACAGAACTAATCACTCCAGCAGTCATAACTCCTTTGTGGCGACTCCTTTCTTTGCTCTCTCTCTTTAACTATTGGTAATATTTCTCCACCATTGCCCCTTATTCGCTCTTTCATCCTCTCGCCCATTTCCTTTGCTCTCTCCTCTCTCTCTCTCTCTACGTCTCTCACACCGTCTCGTAAAACCTGCTCTCCTCCCTTCTTCATCTCTTTCCATCTTTCCCCTTCTTCTTTATTTCCCTCCCTAGAGACCCAGTCTCAGCAAACATGTTAAAAGTTGCACATAGAAAATAAATAGGATGTCTAAGCTCAATACACAGGTCGATGATAATTCAGACTTTATGATTTAAGCTTTTTTTATAAGAGAAACAGTCATCAGGCGCTGCCCTTTTAATGGCTTTCTCGTAAAAGGTTACACATATGGCTGCAAATTTAAATCACCCAGAAGCAAAAAGACAGGCTAGTAAACGAAATGTTTTAAGAATGGTGGACAATGTAACAAAAATGACGGCGCTTTGCGGTCCAGGTAAGGGGGAAATGAAAATGAGGGAACCAACAGACAGGAAAGGGGCAAAATGCGTCATAGGCTCCTGAAGCATCTTGGGATAGCTCAATGCGTGGGTGGAAAGGAGGCATGGAGGGAGGGGAAGGAAAGGGCGCCATTTTGACGCCGATTCAAAAAAAAGTGCCCGTTTATCTTTTGTGCACGCAGTTTTCCCCCCTTTTCTTCTTCTTTTGCTTTTTTGTCTTTGTGCGATTATGACAGCCATGTGAGGAGTGGGGGGGGGGGATATGAGCTATCCATCTTTTTGCTGATGCGAGGGGCAAAAACGATGTGATCCTTAGACCACGGGGGTTTTGTCGTGTGTGTGGATGAGGGAGAGAGAGTTAGATAGAGAAAGAGAGAGCGGGGGTGGGGTTTTTCAGTCGAGGGTCATCAATCACCGGCTGGGGTCAAAGAGAAATACGAAGGATTCAGAACCAATTATATCTGCCTTCACTGCACCCCTTCTATACTAACACACACTCGTAGAAACACACACACACACTGATGTACAAGGCGAAATTAGTTTGGAGCGACATTTTCAGGATCAGCAAACACGGCAGACTTAAGATCACAACGAGCAAATACGCCCAGGAAATGTCAAAATGCGACATAAAACTTATGAACTTCCTGCATAACATGGCAAACCTTATGGACACACACAAACACACAGGTCGGCTGTGCAGCAGGGTCATATCTTTCTGACATTCCCCGTTCTGGTCAACTTTTGTCTTTTTGTTGTCGTGGTTACACCAGCGCCATGCATGAACACCCATTGTTTAGTAAAATACCAAAGACACATATTACTCACACACCCCTTTCCCTCTCCTTATTTTCGGAAATAAAACTGGGCTGCAGGCAGATTTTCCCTCGACTCCTCCATGCCGAGTTAGTGACCCATTTTAGAGGGAGCCTGGATCCCACAGCAAAATAAAATCTAATCAATTTGGATCCTGAGGTGGGAAAACGTTATGATTTGAGAAACCAGCACAGCCTGCTGAGTCAGTCAACATGCTCTAAGACAAGACAATGCCGAATCACCCGGCTGCTCTTCTACAACCCACAGAAAAAATCTTAAACATTCACACCCTTTACTACTTTAATTCACATACACTTTACTAAGCAGGGGGCAACATTCACAAGAGAAGGGGTCAGTTTAGGGGTAAGGATGAAAGGGAGGAGAGAAGAATAGGGTTAGGGTTATGATGGAAGTCCAAAGGGAAGGCTATTACAAAGGCTTTTTTAAATAAGTTTTAAATGCTGATAAAAGATCTATAATAGAGCTTGCATCGACATTTAATAATGACCATTCAACTGGCAGATTTTCCTGTTATATGATACTAGCATAGTGTCAACAAAGCCTAACACATGGAACTCAAAATACAGTATATACATTTTAGTATTACATTGTTGTTATATCAGCTCTTATAATACTAATGTTTTAAGTTGAGGAATAAAGCCTGCTTTGTAACAACACATGTAATATGTTGTTGCACCAGTGCTACGAGCACTACATATACAAATATAAATAAATGACGCAAATATAATGCAAAAATGTTTATCACAAGCAAACATACTGAAACACGAGTCTCCACTTATACACAAATACTTGATTAATCATATTTCACTGCCATAGGTCTAAGCTATTGCTACAATGACTCTCTTAAAAGGAAATAATGTAGGCCAGTCTTTAAGTACTTTCCCAGCAAAAATAATACATGTTCGGCCATTGTGATATAAAAACCCATTCTCTAAGTTACACACTTAACATCGACACTGAGTATTACAAACTATTGACTAAAATAACTGACAGGACCAAAGAGTCCTGTACACTGTCGATCAGGTAAAGGACAGCAATGTAATAAATAAAGTGAATACAAGTGATCGACAGTGTGAGGGGTTCTTTGGTACCATTCTACCTACCATGAAGCCAAGACTGTAAAGATGATACGTAAACCATTGCAGTGAATCTCATATTAACTTTAATTTAACTAATTTACTTCACCAAAAAATGATGGTGTGTTTTGTGTGAGGAAATAAAAAAATCTTAAGACAAATAAAATTAAAGGATGGATGGGGCGAACATGATTTGTTGGTTGAATGCAAAGAAATATGGATTACAAAGTTGTAACTTGGCAGCGGAGATGAACACATACCAGTATGATACCACACATAAACAGTCTATGGCAATTCTAAATAAACACTCTTTAGCAGCCTTTCTTATACTTGGGTTTCCTGATTCGCAGCTATCTGACATTGTGTCTCTACAGTATCTTCCAATTTAAAATACATCATTTATTTAAAAAAAGGAAATCTTGTGGCCGTCACTTCGTCACATTGAGACTCTTATTCTGACACAGACAGGTGGTACTCACAAGGATCAGGTTGGCTTGGAAGGGTCACATGATGATCCTTCACACCATTGAAAAGCAGCTCTGCTCCACCCCTACACAAACAAACAGTCAGATTGGTCAACTATCAGTTTTTGTGGTATTTGTCAAAGTACCATCACAAATGTAATATTTTCATGCTACAGAGATGTTCTGGCCCATACATCATATTCTATAGACTTAAGAACACATAACAATATCCTTGTTCAGTAGAGAACAACACAAATGCCACCAAAACATAGCATAGGTTTTTCAATGAAACTGGGAACAATTATGTAAAAATGTGTATTCCCTCTTACATGACAAATCGTATAGCAATAGAAATCTGTCAAAAATAATTGAAAGATTTTTCTCAACAATTTTAAACATCATTTATATTTATTTGCATGAATGTGATACAGTAATAATAATAATACATTGTATTTAGAGGCACCTTTCAAAGCACACCTTACAATTAAAAACATATTCTAAAAGACATAAAGAAAAGTAAAAAAGGACAGTAACAGTGGACATGTAGCACTACAATAAATAGGCTGATCTGAACAGGTACTCAACAAGTAACAGTACTCTGAGTTGTCTGTATTTAATTAAATTTGCTTAATCTATACATTAATGTCAACCAAAATGTCTCAATGTCAGTTAAAAGTCACTCACTTCAGATTAAAACGCTTTAATAATTGGAAAAAGTCTTAATGATTGGAAAAGATTACAAAGATAACTTAAAATCGAAGAAAATATTAATTATTAATGCAAATCCATTCTCCGCACCTTAAATGTTGGGTTTGTCTGTTGTCAAATTACACATTTTATGACCTGCTGTACGCTTGTTGAATAAGGAAAGACCCTTCCCATGGATTACTGTCATCTTTCTGATGCAGATCTAACCTGAGTCTAAGGTCTATAGATTCCATGGAGGGTGGTTCTCTTTTTGTTTTGGTCTCGGATAGTGCTCAGTCAAATCTCTGGCATGTTTTGCAGGCAGACTGCACATCTGGCTGAGCTGCAGGAGGAGCCAGGAGACAGGGTTAGAGCTGCTGCAGAGGGACAGTCTCTGAGCTTCTCATGGAGGAGTGAGAAATAGCTTTACAGTTTCACAGGCTGCACAAGTTAGCATAGCCAGAAAGAAACTCGTCAGGCAGCTCTGTTGCTGTGCAGCGTAAGAGGAGTATGTTATCGCTTATTATCTTAAATAACGTCACATGTTAAGCAATCTCATAACCTCTCGTTGTCTTGCTAAATTAGAAAGAAAGAGACAACATAACGGTGGATAATGATTCATAAACAAACTCAAAACTAGCATGGAGCTAGCTGTTACCCGGATGTGATTTGCTTTTTAAATGACAAAAGGCTAACGAAATAAAAGCAAACTTAAAGCAGCATTCACCCGATGTATTTTTTCCTTAAAACTGCTGAAAGAATATTAAAACAGGCACTCTTAACCACCATAAAGGCTTTTAAATGTGCTTACCCAAACTCCAGGTGAATAGCAACGGGCGCTGCCATATTGTCGGCACATGCAGGAAGTTGTGGCGGGCAGTCGGAAGTGACGCATTTTGATATGATTTCCATACAAGAGGAAGCTTTTTATGAAATCAGTTAAAAGAAAGATTATTGTGTAAACTTAATCATAATATCGAAACTCTCTTTATGCATTTGGAACATCATAAATATGAAATCGAATTAATTGTGAAATAGTTGATTACATGGTGGTACATTTTACCTGTGAAATACAAAGATTTAGCCCCAATGTTTATGTAGGCCTATTTTTATTTGAACTTAAATAATTTATTGAGACTTTCAAACTTATAAACACTAACAAAATAAATAAAACTGTAATTCTGTATTATGAAGTCCTCAAAGAAAAAAATGTGGTTGTTATCTTTACAAGATAATAAAAAAAAGACGATAAAGAAATTAAAATGCAAATAAAAAAATCTTAGACAGAATGACAGAATAGAAAAAAAAGAAGATGTTCAGTTTTAAAGAAGAAAGGGGGTCAAAATGAGTGCAAGTCTAATATCCTCTGGACCTTTGTTCCAACTCTGTGGTGCATAACTAAATGCTACTTGTTCATATTACCTTGCACTGTGGGAACAGTAAGCGACGCTGTAACTGATAATGTGTGAAGGTGCCCCCATTTATGAATTGATATTTCCCTGGACTTAACTTTATTTTAGAAAATTACTATATTGGACAGTTATTAGTAACCTATAAACAGTGCTCTTTCTCTTTCTCTCTCTCTCTCTCTCACACACACACACACACACACACACACACACACACACGCACACACACACACACACACACACACACACACACACACACACACACACACACACACACACACACACACACACACACACACACACACACTCACTCACTCACAAACACCCCATGTGCATGTCTGCATGTATTTGCATAGTGTTTGCCAAATTGAAAGTGTGCAGAAGCATGACATGAGTGTGTGAATACACATCTGTCTCTCTCTATCCCTCTCTCCCTCCTCGTACATGCTCAATCATACTGGTGACAGTCCCAGTCCCAGTATACAGGGACGCGAGGATGAGGTGGGGGTCGGTCAGAGGTTTGAATTGCAAATCGCTGCCTTCTGTTGGCGTCCAAGCCTTTGCGGGCCCTTCCCTGTCTTCATTCATGTGGTAATGAGGAGTCAGTGCAGGGGCAGATAGATAGATCGACCAGGGGCCTGGCGTGGTAGGGGTGAGGGGAGAATGAGGCGAGGGTGGGGAGACAGGCGGGAAAACTAGGGGGTCCTCTCACTGTGGAGGCCGCAGTTGTAGTTTTGAAAGATGATGAAGACATGACCAGCCTTTCGTTCTGGGATGAGGAGTATACAGGCAGCTCAGAGGGAGGCAAACAGGCAGAAGATGGGCTGTGGGTTGGATTGTCATGGCTGTGAGCATGAGTTGCCCAGGAATGATCTCACTGTCACTGGGTGTCACATCATATTTGCTAAGCTGCTTTGAGGTTCAAGTAGCTTCATAGCTTCTGTTGTCCTGTTGTAGCCTTTATGACTTGGATAAGTGTTCACAAATAGTTGCAATACTTATATTTAATATGATTTGATCAGGTGTACATATTCAGATTCAAATCGTGAGGATTTTGAGATATTTTAATATTTTAAATGTATTCAGTTGAAGACAGTTTGAAATATCCATTAAACCTTTGTGGCCACGCTTAATCGTCATTCTGTGTTTGTAAAATGTGAACACACGATGAAAGGAAATGCTTTTGCCAATATGTATATATTAAATGTATCCTCCATGGACTCAATAAAAACATAAAACACTTCCTAATTCATGAATCCAAACTATTTTCTTTGATTATTTCTTTATTGACTACTATTAAATGACAAATACAATGTTTTCTCATTTTATCGGGTTGGATTTCCTAAATCCCACATACATTTCAGCCATTTTAAGCAGAACCTTCTATATTCAAGGGTCAATGTGATTTTAGACATTTCTTCAAATAAAGAGTGTCATATCTGCTTGGACGTCCATCTAGGACGTCCAAAGTCATTGCTACGCTGCCAGGCACCAGCTATAGCGTAGCCAGGGTCACACATGATCAGATGACAATGACCTACACAATGGATTAGCTATAAAAGGACTGGGGGGAGAGATTAGGGGAGAATTGATGACGGTTGGCTGGCTGGTTGGATGGCTGGCTGGCAGGCAGGCCTCCGAGATCTTGGGTCTGTTTCAATGAGGAACATAAAGAGCTGAAATGAACATGTACCCTGATACCAAGCAGGGAGAATCCTCTTAGAGATTACATCCATAACATGTTACGCCTATGGAACTCGATGGAGAGGGGAGACAAAGAGCAGAGCGAATGATCATTTTCTGTCGTAGCAGATTACAGAGCATCCTATTCTCTTCTATTCTGTTTGATTCTACTGTATTTTCAGGTCTACGTTTTCACTTTCTTTATGTCACAAATGCACTACTTTCTGTGTTTCCCCATGAAATGTTTCACCTGGAATAAACTGGACCCCCACAAAACCCCCCAGTAAAACAGGTGCTTGGCAGCACGACTGCTTCCTTCATGAAGGGGGTAGGCGGCAAGAGGGACAGCAGTATACCTGCAACACACATTGACAAAAGCACACGTTTAAACGAAAACACACACATGCAGACACGCACACACATGCACGGGTTCACACATGCACACACACAGTCCATCTGTCTTTGTCTCCCTCCCATTGCCATCACGGTGGGTCTGTCTGCACAACCATGTGCGGTGCATCAAACACGCGTGCTCAATTTATAGGGTGCAATTTCAGTTAAGCATGAGATATTGATATGTATTATGAAAATTAAAGACACTAAAAGAGTAGCTTAAGCGTGCAGGGGGGTCTGTGATTGAAACAAATACTAGATTAAGGATGTTCTGGCCTTCTGGACCGGAACCAATAACACTCAGGACTGCCAGCCACCTAACCAGGAACCAGGATGTTCATGACTGCAGCTAAATGGGGAAGGTAAAACTGTACACAGTGTAGCCTATATGAGAAGGGTAAGCTTTGATTTAACAGTAAAATGAGGCCCCCTACTGGCTGCCAATGTGCATTGCAAGATACTGGCTCCTTCAGGAAAATGCTCTTCAAGTTAACTTTACAAAAAACTAATTTGTATCATTAATAAATGGTCAATTGAAAGTATATTAAACCCTGGTTTAAAAATGACTTTACTGTTAAGGTTATTGATTTTACTTTTAGAATTATTGCTTTAATTTACGTTTTATTTTCTATAATTTTGTGTAATATATTCATTTGAAAAGGTATACATTGAATCATAGCTGATACACAATACAAATCACCGACATTTTGAATCCATAATACATATTAAACGTGATTTGTAAAATATCTATAAATTGTTTCACTGTAAAAGGAAATAATAGTTGGTTTCAAATATATTATAAACCATTACAAAAGATAATAATGTTAAAATAAGTAGCAACTATGTTTGAATTAACTTTTGATTTACTACTTATTAATGATGGAGACCATAAAGTGTTACCACCCTTTCTATTAATCAATTCCCCCCAAAAAACAAACCAAAGCTTTAGACACGAGCAATCATTTTATTTGAAAAAAAGTGAATTGCTATATACAGTACGTAAAAAAACACGAGATCATTCCTGAAACATTTCTTTTCTTTTTGCTTTTCACGTTAATCTCACGCAGTCCTGTCAAAAAAAAACACAGGAGAATCCACACACTTTCAGAGAGCATTCCTGTGTACAGCATTCAGCAGAGGACAAAAAAAACGTGTATATCATCAGTTTTTCCTCTTCAGTGATATCAGATACCAAACCTAAACCAGTTAGTATGATACCTAATAACATTGATATCAAACATTGGTCTGATACACACAATACATGTGTTTTTGTATATGTGTTTTCCTGTTATATCGTTTTACAATTCATGATTCAGTGTGTTTTGCTGACGTAAGACCGCCCCCTGTTGGACAACAGTGGAAACTGGCAAATGGCTCCCACCTCATACTGTATGTACAAATTCAGACTAGAAAGTGGGAAAATCAAACAACCATTAAAGAATCTCTGATATGCAGCTCTGGGGCAGGTTATTTTAAGAATGATATCCCAGTCATTGATATCAGATATGACTTTAGTTCATATTACGATTATCGGTTTGGCTAAGTTCAGGAAGAAGAAGGATATGCATTTTTAAAGAGGGTGATGTTGGGGGAAAACAGTGAATATTTTTCTGTGTCTCCGCAGGGGTCTCAGCCCTTAGTTGAAATGATTGCATAGCTCTGAGAGTCGGCTTCAGCCCTCCCAAGCCCACATGCTGTAAAAACAGCAACCAAAATGTAATTCCATAGCAATAAAATGATTAGCTCTATTGCTGAAACACAAATTCAAAACATACAATCAAAAGACATTTTCTAAAACAGGGCTATGTCATTATTTGACTCAGTTTGGAGTAAGTAAATCATTGGATTTTAAAAGTGGAAAAATAAAGCTTAAAGAAAACATTTCTCTACGTTTGGTGTCGTTCAAGATTATCCACAGACCTGAAGGATCTTCACTGTATCATCTGCATATTATCAAGCTTGACACACATTTAAATTATTAGTTTAAAGCAACATTTTGCTTGGTATAACATTTATAGCCGCATGCATCAACCACTTCAGATATTTCTGCAACTTTACAAGCTGAAGCCACATGTCCTTAAATGTTTTTATACTAAGTGAAACATTGCTTAAACAAAATTTAAAGAGTATATATCCCATTTTCTCTCGGTCTCTTGGTGTCTTTTTAAGATAAATTATGTGCACAAAACACACAATATCAAATGTAGTCAAACAGCTACAACAGAGGGAAGATGCTTTGTTCTTTTAACATTTTTAACAATTCACAAAGTCCTCATATTGCTGCATTGCTTCTGCAAATGTTTCATTTCTGATACATTTATTAATGCATGCCTGATACATTTATTAATAGGATTCAATGGGACTGCTTGATGCATATTTAATGAGGTTTTATGAACATGGCTCCTTCAGAATGAGGACTGACAGATTCACATCTGGTGAAGCAACATCCATGATGATTAGATATCCTTCGATCATAACAAATAAATAAGACAAAACTAAAAATACATAAAACATTAATGAAGTACAAAAATGAAGGAATGTAAACACACATACACTCACTCACTCACGCAGACGAAACATCTATATATGAGCCATGTAAGTTATTGTTAGCATTTCTGCTACAGTGTGTGACAGACTCTCGTTGTTTGAAACAAGAGGGAGTTTTATTGGAGCAAAGCCAAGCTCCTTTTGGCCGTCTGTTCGTATCACACAGAGAAGCTCGTCACCCATCTCCTCCATCTTCTTTTCCACTTAGCTTGTCTTCTCCGATGGCATTTGAATATTTTAGCGCTAAGTGAGGAACTCCACAGTGAGTGCAACGTGTGTTATATGTGACACCCTCTTTTCTGTTTTGCTCACTGCACATGCTCTGTTAGCTGCCTCTTCATTCGCTCTCACTCTCCTCTCAGTGTCCATGCTGGGTGTCGGGCAGGTGCTATAGCTCGCTGTGGCGCACAGCAGGCTCCAGCTTGTATGAGAGCGCAGTGAGGACCTTGTCGAACTTCTCGTAGCGCTCTGATTGGCTGCCCTCGGAGCCGCGGCTGCCCCAAAGGAGACGCATCTGAAACTCTGTCTGGAAGATATCGTGGATTTCTGCTCGCTCTTGGAATCCTGGAGAGGAGAGAAGGGAATGTTATTCTTTGTAGATCCGTTGTGATAATCATGGTTAAAAATTAAAACAAATAGTATTGTTCAATCATTAAATCATTCCTTGTGACAAAATAATCTCAAATCAAAAGGGTCCACACACGAGCCTTTACACTTTATGAATGGGTGCTTCTTCCTTATATATGACCACTTACTATCACATTACAGACTTCCCACATTCCAGATCAAGGGATAACACTTGAAGCTATTTGCCAATGAAGACTGTGGGATGAGAATGTACTACTCCCAAGGTAAATAATTTATATCCATGCTGAGATGCTCAATACAAAAAAATCTCACTTCCTAACCTTACACTTTAGCTATTTTGTTTTAACTGTATGAACTAAACATCTCAACTTTGGCACATAGGACTGTTAATGATGGGAGCAGACAGAGGTCAGGCTGATCAATAGTGAGATATAACAGGAAACAGAGATGTGAGTTGATAGCTATTGACAGAATGTTCAATAAAGCGGTAATGGCTTCAAACTGAGAACCATTGGGAAGGTATTAGGGATCAATACAGTTAACCTTGTAGCAGCACACGCACATGATCAGTGGTACTGAACAATCATCATTAACAGCATGAGTAACACTGTACCAGCTGTGAGAAAATGGCTTCTTTTCATAATTTCTTTATGGCTGATGTTGACGGAATAATTAACGAGGTTGTATTAGTGAGCTTAAACACAACAGCTTGAGAAGTTTTCCAATTTTTCTTTAGCCATATTTGCATTTCTTTGAAGCTCTATATTTACACAACAGTGCTTTAAATCAAATGCCAACATTGGAATGACAACATGGTCTCAATGGCAATGCTAACATGCTAATACTAGTAGATAAGATAAGATAAGATGAACCTTTATTAATCCCCGAGGGGAAATTCAGTTGTACAAAGCAGCAACAGGGTAAGCGTGAAAAAACAGGACAGCAAAGATTCACACAGATCAATAAAATCAAAAATAAATAAAATCAAGAAAGAAAAAAAAAAGATTAAAATAATAATAATAATAATAATAATAATAATAATAATAATAATAATAAAAGACTATGAAATAGGAGATGAGTAAAAATAAGAGTAAAATAATAGGTACAATGTCAACCATGTTCTTTATTCTAGTGTTAAACACAACAGCTGAGGATGATGTGAATGCCGTTGGCCATTAACTGAAGTATTGGCTGTATAACATTTTCTAGAAAAGGGACAAAGTTAAGTTAGAACAATTTAGATTTGTTTTTATGGGGGCTGTCCTTGCATTTATCGTTTAGGTATTATTAGTGTCTATACAAACAGTTGATTACATTTTTCAGTCTGTACATGCGGGGGACAGCTCAATCTGTTAAACAAATCAACACTGCCATACATAGAGCCAACCCCCCAAGCATGGCCAAAAACAACACAGATGCTGTTTAAGAAGATACACTTCCACTGACTTCATTTGGCCTTACCCTGCAGTTTGGTCTCACTGTTGGTTCTATAGATCCCCCCGTGATGTGCGATGGTACGAGCTGCTTCTAGGTGGTACATGACAACGTCTACCCCCACCTCTGCACTCTCCCAGGGCTCCAGCGCATCCCCTACAGCCATGCCTCTCTCCAATAAGGACAGGACAGGAATGATGTGGGGGAGGGTAGTGTTGGCCAGGGCGTTCGACTCTGTGACCAAAGAAGATTTTATCGTTTAGAGTTGTAAATAAATACATCGTTTAAATACAACATGTCAACAAATGCCAACCATGTAAACTGTGTTCTCACCTTTGCCATCGTTCATATTCTTCATGAAAGGTTTGAGTTTCTTTTCATAAAGAATAGCGCCCTCTGTGTGTCTCTGGCGTAATGTCACCCATGTCTGCTCAAGACGGGAAATCTGAAGCAATGAGAGACATAATTTCATTTTAGGAAATATATTTGATAAAAGCAGTTTTTCTGTTTATTATGGAGAATTGTATCTGTATCACTCTTACCTGCGGCAGCTCCAGGGCTCTCATCACAGCGGCAAAGCCAAACATGTTGCCCAGGTTGCTTTTCAACTCTGCTGCTAATTGGATGGTTTTGTGGAGAAGGGCCGCCCTCTCCTCTGTGCTTCCTGTGCAGCCGAGCAGGTCCACTGCCATCATGATAGACATGGTGTAAAACCTGAGGAAAGAAAAATGTGCCATTCAATAAAATGCATCCATAAAAGTGTATTACTGCTGCTGATACGAAGGAAGATGATGTGAATTTTTGGAAGCCACTTTTGAAATTTACATTTTGGCAGATGGTAGAGTGTTACAAGATTAGAAAGGAGGAGGAAAGAGAAGAGATGAAGGGGAGGAACAGAAGAAGTACAGATGATCAATAGCTGAATTAATGAAGGAGTTAATGAGTGATGCTAAAGGGGGGAAAGTGTGTTTTTACCTCTCCAGTAGGTCAAGTCTTAGCTGGTGTCCATGTGGAAGTGTCAGTAACTCCAACCCTGAGGACACTCCCATCATCCTTTGCATGTCTGAGGATACGCCTAATATTCTAGCCACCTGTCCAGGAGAAAAAAATATTAGTTTTATGGTAATATGTTATTGTGCTTACATCTATGTGTTCCTACATGCAAGCATAATGGTGATTACCTTTAGTGTCTCTGGGCATTTACTGTATTTGATTATGCAAGTCAGCATTTGTGCTTTGTATGCCTATGTAAGCATGTGAGCTTGCGTGTGAATTGTGTGTGTGTGTGTGTGTTTGTTTGCATACCATGCAGTCCTCCATGGTGATGTGTTTAGCTGCGGTCCTTGCATCAACCTCAGCCAGCAGCTCTTTGACTTTCTTCAGCACCGACATCTCCAGAGGCTTATTCTCAGCTGGCAAGAGACACGACTCGTACCTGCACCAGAGCGAATATTAAAGCCCATTAGAAAACATTAAACCCGTTTAACATGAGCACTGGCAAGGAATGCAAGAGAAGAGTGTTTACAAATTTTTCCCAATATAATGATTTGTAACTTGAAAACCAAAAGTACAACCAAAAAATAACATTAGTTATTGAAATAATAATCTCATTAAGAATATTTTTACTTTCATTTTCTCATAGACTTCTTTACAATATAATTTCATTTTGGAACAATGTAAGTCACCCCCTGCTGGCCACTGAAAAGAATGCTCTGCTTTCTCTGGACCAATGTTCAAAGCAAACCCAATACACAATAATTTGTTCACCAAGGGACACTCAATCCTAGTTTTAACATTATTGACATCCTATCCTAGTCATGCCAGCCAGTCAGTCAATGGTCACCTTAACTGACCATTTCCCCAGCAGTTACACTGACATTAATCCCTTCTGCAGCAACATTTCACAGGGGAGGCTTTCAGTTCGCTGCTGGCGACTCAGTGTACTTGAGCATTTTCCTGTGACGAGCTTCATCTGCTGTGTCCTTCCTTGGCACTGTAAGCCCAATAAGATCCAGTCTCCAGCAGTCTACCCTCAGGCAATTTCCCACAGGATTATCAAATGTTCACTCAAGTCTATTTTCCAGTCTCTGCTCACTCTTAGTTGTACTGCAGTACCTGGTTTAAATTGCCTCGCTCCACTTTTTTTGCCCTCTATAGTCAAATGTCAGCAGGTGAATTGACCTTTGAACACACCCACTTGAATGAATCCTGCCGTAATGATGAGCTCTAACTGTGCCACCCTTCAACATTCATCTTGATCAACATATCAGTGAAAGTATTTCCTATTTTTAGGCTTTTCCAACAAATATGGCTCTGGTAAAGTTATTTGAAATAAAGGAAGGTCATATGTTTGACCATATTATTGTTTAGAAGAATGTATGTTATGTGTTTCGTACCTGGATGGCCTGAACGAGGACGTTGTCTCCACCTGCGGGGCGCTGAACATCCCCTCTCCTTCCTCCCTTGCTCCGTCCCCCCTCCCTTCTTCCACTCGCAATCGCTCCACATAGCCCTTGGTCGGGGGTTTAGGGGGGCCGGCGGGGCAAGGTCTGAGGTCACAGTAGCTCCCCGCTGTGTCTGAGGAATGTGATTGGTAGCTGGGATGATGAGCAGGCGTGGAGTGTGCAGAGTGAGAGGTATGCGCGGGGTGGTCTGCAGGGTTGTCATTGGCTGAGGGGCTGAGCTGAGGGTCGCTGGAGCGCCGCATCACGGGGGAGGGGGGGATGACGGCCAGGGCGCGCCCGCCTGAGTGGGCTCTCTGCCTGGTGACTGGAGAAAGAGAAAAGTCAATCACTTATGTAGATTTTGTTTGTGAATGTAAATGAAGAGCTTTTACTTTTAATTAGTAGTCTGTGCGGCACTTACTAGCACTATATGCAGGAGACAAGGGGGTTTCCCCAACAGGTGACAGGGGGCAGCGGTACTCCTGAATCTGGTCCATGCTCATCGCACAGTTCCTCATTGCGTCTTTATGGTGGTGGATTGTTGAAGGGCTGAAAACAAAGCATTTTTTGGGATGTTAAACATCTTTGGGTATGGATTTTAAAAGCAGTCCAGGCAGTGCAGTTCAGAGTGTCACATTCATCAGTTTCAGATGACAGGAATGGTGTCATTACAGATGCAAATAATTTTAGGGTGAGAGAAGTGGAAGACATTTTAGTGGGACAATTATTCAACTTCATGACACTCATGTGTTATTAATGAATTAAACCCATGTTTGGGAATTTAAAGTAGGAGCAGACAATGTAGCAGTGTGGCTTCAAAAAAATCTGCACACTAAACTAATGTCTCGAGTTCATACATACTGGCATATATATTCAATATATGTCCTAATATATATATTTGTATTTGCCTTCTAATGCCCAATGTGTAATTTCCATTGCTTTTGTCCCTTGCTCCTTTCCATACTCCTCATGAGGTTAAAATGATAGCAACATATTTGTCTGCTCCTTCTTTGTAGGAACAAGTTTCAAACAGCCTTGTTCTGTTTCAAACTAGTGTGATCCAGTGCAGAAGTGGACAAGTGAACAAGTCATTTTGCAACTTCCCTCGAAGGGAACAACGTGATGCTCGTTAATAGGGAAGGTGCTAGTGGAGTTTGTGAAGTAGGGGATTTGCAGGACTGTGGAAGGAAAGGAAACTAGTTTTGTGATCAAACACAACGCTAGTGTCACACAAACACACAACCTGCAGATGGGCACAGGTTCCGGCTCTGGTTCTGGTGGTGCCACTGGTGTCCTTACTGGACTGGGACTGGGACTGGGACTGTCTGAGTCACTGATGTATAGATCATAAAGCAAGAATGAAATATGATGAACACTGCAAAAAAGAACTGTCAGGGTTTTGTAATTGGCTGCTGGGTTGTTGCACCTCTGCCACTAAACACACATATTTTTCTCCCGGCTCACCTGTGGGGTATCATTTTCTCCGTCGTCAGCCCATCGGTCATGGTGACGCTCCGTCTCTTAATGTACGCCCCCCTCTGGCTGGACGGGGAGTAGGCGGTGCCTTGTTTGCTCATGGCCAGTGCGAAGGTGGCCTCCAGGTAGCGCAGAGGGAGAGTCCTGCTGACCGGACAGTAGATGTGGACTCCGCTGGACTCTGAGACCGGTTTGCGCTGGCCAATATAAAACCGCACAAGCTCCTGGACCGAGTCGAAGCTGTCAGACTCTAACATATACTGCACCTGAGGATAAAGAGATGACATAAAGTTCTCTTTTGTACCAAATTCACGTACATTTCACAAAGGTAATGTTTTATTTCAACCACAGAGTTCTTTAAGGGGAACCCTAAATAGTATTTCTACCGTGTTTAAAACCAAATTACAATGTGCAGAAGTATCTAAAGACTGCTTAGTAAGACCTTTTGTGCTGTGCACTAACAGCAGCCATTTGATTTGACATAGTAAGAGAAAAGGCATAGGTGTTACTTAAAACCCTAACGATGTCTTCATTCTACCCAGTGACAGTGATGATGTGTCAGCATGCATTATACAAGGAAACTGAAATCAAATCAGCAAAATGGAATACTGCTTTGATTCATTTTGTTATTATATATTTTATATATATACACATTTTGATATTATCAAACTGTCTAATCTGAAAAAGGCCTATAATACCTCATCAGAATTGCAGGGACTGAATTGAGATTATTCGGCACAGCTCGCCAAAGTAAATGCACACCTGCAGTAAATTAGCCTGCTCAACTATTTCTGTCATTAGCGGCCAACGAGAGAAAAATAGGCCTCTTCAAAAAGAGAATAAATCTTGACTTGCCAACACAGATGTAAACAGTAATGCTATAAATGCACTACATTCAGGTATGGTGCCAATAGGTAGGGCGGTTAGGAGGAGAATATGGCCACCATGTCTATAAAGGCCAGTAATGACTGTAGTTAATACACACCTTATATCATTAATGTGAGGGAATATTTCTGTCTTTACTCCTAGATATTTAACCTTTTGCCCTTTGACGTTTATGACCAACCCTGGCTCTGTTATCTCTCATAAGGAATGTGCTAATGCAGTCATATGTTGATATTTCTCAGTCTATGACCGGTCAACTCTGGGTCACAAATGGTTTATGGATGAGAACGCTGGCTTCGAGGCCATTAAGGGTCAGACGCAAGTGATTCAGTGGGCCCAGCTGTTTAGATTATCTGCCCCAATATGCTGATTAACTCTCTGTAAACTATTTAAAAGGTCTATCGAGAGAGAGGCTGGGCAGAATTGATGTGGCAACCCACCCGTGCAGTCAGAACCTCTGGCTGCTGTGACTTGTGATGTGAAATTCTCCGGCCGGCCGATACTTGTAATAAAACACCAGTGTTTGACATCAAAGCTCCAACTCTCCTTATGTCTCTCTGAGTCCTGACTCTCCATTGCTGCAGAAGTTTCCCTTACGATTAATAACAGCTGTTTTAATGCTAGGCTCCGTGTTTTGTGCGTGCTGACTCGCAGGCAAAATATTGGCTAAGAAAACTAAATGCAGCACAGCCATCTTTAATGTTATTAGTTACATCTGTGATCTCTGCTCCCACCCAGAAAAAGGACTGAGTTACTTTAAGTGAAGTGCTCTTACGGCCTTAAATAAACTACAGAGCGCACACTGCGACAGTAGATGTATCCCCACTGTCTTTTATGCCTGCCAAACATAAAGTAAAATGCATCTGGTGCTGAAACAGCCAGTAAAAGCTTTAACACGTACCTTAGTCTCACTGGATTTGACCAGGACTTTGCTGATCTTGAAGTGCAGCACCTCATTATCCCATCGACAGGTCAGTACGTAGTCACCCACACTGGTCAGAGAGTCACGCACAAGGAAATCTCCATTACGGATAATCAGAGACGCTGCCACCTAAACAAATAATAGAGAAAAAAGTGTATTTTGTTAATAAACGAGACAAAAGGCTCCAATTTTGAAGCGCTGGAAGCTAACTTTGCTCACAGAGCTACAGCACGTTTGAGAATATATATTTTCTTTCTGAGACTTTGACTGTTTAATAATTGATGTTTGAGAATCATGATTATTTATAACAATGCCTTAGGACAGTTTGTTTCTCTGAACAAACACAACCATCTCTCTCAATAACAAAGTGTCTCTCCTATACACAGTTTGGCAATGATGGATAAAAAGCCAGCGACAATGGACGCAATGACTTTTTGAAGATGCATTCCACCGTGTTCAGCACTATCGTCAAAATGAGTTGTTTTGAATGTATTGACAGAATAGCAATGTTCCATTCATGGTTAATAGAGCAGCTTCAGGCTGTACACCTTGTTGATACGAAACACTGCAAAAGTATCTCTGGTAACTGCAAAAAGAGATCCTAAATATTGATTCAGTAAGTCATGTACAAGGAGATATACATTTCAAACTAAAGAGAGTTCCCTTTAAATAAACCTGCAAAAGAAAACTGATGATGAAGGGTGAAGAGGTGATTCTTTAAATGAATTAAATACAAGAAAAAAGGGCTGGACATATGCAATACCGCACAACACAATGTAAACAGTGCCAGCAGGAGGCAGTATATTCACAGATCAAAAGCTCAATCCAAGTGTAGCGTGTGTCTCTTCTTTTCTAATTATTTTGTGAAAGATCTTTGGAGCTTTTTTCAAATCTGACAATTGCCCCATTTACCTTGAGAGTAAATCCTGTTTTACTCTGAGGGCCGGAACAAAATATAAAAAATCAATTTGAAAAAGCCACATCGGTCTAGGCACTCATGACATATACAAAGGCCCTAATTTAAAAGTGAAAAACATAAATAATGTGTAAAGCTAGCCGCAGAGAAGGATATAGGATGTTAAGTGTGTGAAGTCTAGTCAATAAGTATTGTTTTGGTTACCACGCAGCTCAGGGTTTCCCCGGGTTTCCACTGGGGCAAACCCGGGAATAAATGAATATTTTATGTAAATAGAAAGACTCCGATGGCTGATTTGAATCTGTGTTTATGAGCGAGACAGAGAACAGAGGTTGATCAAGAGACAGAAACTGCATCTATGTACGAGTCCACATGTGCATGCAGTTCGTGAGCATGTGTGTGTGGGTGTGTGTGTGCACGTCTGCTGATGTGTGTCTTTATCCGCGTCTCAGTCACCAGCTGTGGAATTGCGTACATCAGCAACACACACTGCTGTCTGTTTGGCAGAGTTTCCCCTCCTTCTGAGCGCTAAAGCAATTTCTACTGAGCTGTGACAGATGATGGGATTCAGTAATCAGTGTCATTCTGTGTGTAAAGCATTTAAACTGTGCTTTCAAAGCCAGAGACTTTGGCCGAGTAATCGCTCAACTAATACTATTGACAGCTGACAACAACATAAACCTATAAAGAAATGCTTTTGTGTTCGTACTTTCAAATTATTTATTCTGGCCTTTTTGAAATATAACATGAAATGTGGTTGAAAAAACCCATCAGCAATTTGTGTTGTGGAAGTGCTTATCCATTATTTATTTCACTGCCACATGGGCTAGGAGACAGTGAAAGATAGCTTCATTTGAAGCTTTTTATTCATATCTTGGTCGAGATCTTGCAAACTTAAGGTTTAGAAACGAATCACTGGCTAGTGATAAATTGAGTTTGGTCATTTTTATAAGAAAATAGTAAAAATACGCTACAATATTGATCAGTTCAGGTGTTCAAATGTCTTGTTTGGTCAGATTAACACTGAAAACACCACAAAAATGTAATTAGAATGATATGAGCAAACAAAAGCATCACATTTAGATATTTGAAAACTAAGCATTATTGGAGTTTTTCCAAGATACATTTCAGATTAATTTTGAGGTGATTAAATGATTGAAACAATTAATGACATATCATTTCAACTCTAATACACATGTCTGGAGAGGATTCCCTGAATGTATGTGTGTGTTTGTGTGTGTGTACTGTATACATTTGGTTGTAGTACTTATATGGACACTTTATTTATCCTTGGGGAAATTGGGTTTGGTGACAGTTGCTCCATTTTGGAATGAAATAACTCTTGTTTTGGATGTAGTATATTGTGTACCCATCTGTTTTCAAACATACGCCCGGGACTCCCAGTGTTATCATGACTAATTTGGTGTTTTCTGCTGAGCATGTATACAGAGTCAACAGTTCGGTGTGTGTTTACCTCTCTTGGTATGTGTCCATGGTACCAGCCATGGCTCCTGATGTCTGCAGCACTCAGTTTCAGCTCCTCCTCCAGCTCCTTACGAAGTTTCTCAGGAGGAGACTCCAGGAGATACTTCTCCTTGGAGAACTGCAAGGAACAAACACAGGAGTACAACAAGACATGAATGGGACTGCGTTTACACAAGGGACTCCTCACATGTTGCCCTTACAGAGTATTCACGTATAAGATCAGTCTATATATATCACTTTATTTGTACAGGCACATCCCATAGAGATGTGGCTCTACTTTCCTTCTAATACATACATATTTCTATACCCTACAAGATTAATGATTTACACTAGAAAATAGAGTTATAAATCAAACTTCAATTCAGAACACAAACAAAGATAATATATGTAACATGAATGTATGTTTTTAGCTGCAGCAGAGCATCCTACACACACACACACACACACACACACACACACACACACACACACACACACACACACACACACACACACACACACACACACACACACACACACACACACACACACACACACACACACACACACACACACACACACACACACACACACACACACACACACACACACACACACACACACACACACACACACACACACACACACACACACACACACACACACACACCCACATCGACCCCTGACCTGATTACTGAGAGGCAGAAATCATCCTGCTCTCATTGTAAGTGTGTACAGCGGAAACCTGGTTTTAGCCTCTGATTGTGGTCACTCTGGACGGCTTAATTTAATGCCAAATACACACCCACAACTCATTTATACACATTCACACACACACACAAAATGATCAGATTTCAAAGCTTCAGGAACAACACTTTAGGCAAAATCTGGATTGTAACAATGGTGATTCTACTGAATATTAATGAAATACAAATAGGTTTTTCTACAATAACAATGCTAACAAACCTACACAAGCTTCTTGAGTATTATTGGCACCTTGATTGTTTGAATCAAACTCTGAGAGCAAACTATGCACAATAAATAACAATATTTGTTGAAAATAAGTGTCTGATCTACTCTATTTGAGTAGGCATGGAAGAAAAACAGGGAATCCCACAGTGGGACCTTGATGTATCGTGACTGCACCATATCAACGGATGATTGTGGAAAGATTGAGTTCAGATAGATGATCTTAAATGAGTCAAACAGGGGACACGCGAACACAGAGACTCTAACACAAATAACCTCAAAACGCAAGAAATCCACACGGGAATGCACAGCGAAAAAGGAAATCATCTCGACTCTGCCAATATGAGGAGAAATGAAACTGGAGACCAAAATAAACAGTAAACAGCCCTGTCGCTAAGGCTGGCCTGTCACCGCTCCTAATATTTTCCTTCAATCTCCCTCTTCCTCTTCCTCCGCTAAGACTCAATATTTTCTTCATCTTTCTCTCTGTTATTATTTTCCCTCTTGCCCACCATTCATCTTCCTCTCCCCGTTCATCATCTCTCACAATCATAAAGTTTTTAGCAAGTTGTTAGACTTTTATTGTGACACAGAGAGAGAAAGAGACATTTCATGAGAGTGACTGAGGATGGGAAACTGTGATGATCTGTTTGTTTAGAGTGGGTTTCCACCTTCCCACATGAGTGTGTGTGTGTGTGTGTGTGTGTGTGTGTGTGTGTGTGTGTGTGTGTGTGTGTGTGTGTGTGTGTGTGTGTGTGTGTGTGTGTGTGTGTGTGTGTGTGTGTGTGTGTGTGTGTGATACGAGGAGACTACAAGTGCCAAACAATCGATCTTATCGTGTCCAGGTCACTGGCAAGATGAAATGACTGACTTCCTTCTCTTCTGCCTCTCTTCTCCAATCCTCAGGGGGAGATAGAGGAATATCGCCAAGGGGGCTCACTCTCCCAGATTAGATTTGAGGTGTGTGTGTGCATGTGTGTGTGCATGTGTGAAGAAGACCAATCAAAGAGCAGAGGGGTCAAGTGTGCAGTTATTGCTTTTCCTCGTCTCCCTGGAAACCCAGGAGAGGCTTGCGACTGTACAGATGCTCAACAGTGAACTTGGTCTGTACGTGTGTGTGTGTGTGTGTGTGTGTGTGTGTGTGTATATATATATGAAGGGTTATGTGGCAAATTGAAATGTCAGCGGGGCTCTATTTATGATACGGTTCATGGAATAGGCTGACATTAGGGGGGACACATTGAAAGAGGGAGGACAAATGGATTGACAATAAAGGAGCGGTGGAGGGAAAGGAATTTGACAAGGCCACAAAAAAAACATCCCCTTTATTCTACGTGCATCATACACCAGAATACATCAAGTGCTTTCTAACATATGATGGAAACTGAAGCTAAGATTCCAACACACATAAGGAGGCTATAATCTAAATATATATATAGATATAAGAGAGCACAGAAAAGGTGAGAATAAAGGATCCTCTATGTTGACTGGTGAGAAAAGGAGAACACACAAAGGGAAAAGTACAAAGACCAGTATGATATACGTATTATAGCTTTTTACAATAACCCGGTTGTATGCAAGTCTTACACCCTACAACGTTGAGTCCTTGGTTTCCATAGTAACATTTGTTTGTTTGCCTGTGTGTTCAAAAAGGTTTCTTCCATCTTTCATACAGTCACACGGTAGCAGAAACTCTACTGAATGTGTGCTATACTAATGAATACATGAATTCTTACCTCCTATTGATCAAATCAAATAATACTGCCACAACTGCTACTAGTAATAAGTATTTGGACTTACAATACCACTACAATCAATGTCAACAGCCCGCTTTTTTCATTAGTACTAATAATAATAAAACGTTTAGCAAAAACTTAAATAATTGTATCTTTGACTTTCTAACACAACTGCTCTTACTAGGCATGGAACAATAAAAAAAAGGTTTCATGTTTCATTCACACAGTTAAACAATATATACATTTAGCTATAAACACAACTACTATTAGCCACATAACAACTACTATACTATCACTCACTACGGCATAACCACAACTTACAGTATGTGAATCTCGCAGCTGAAATGTCATATTCAATTCAATTATTACTACAGTTTGAGTCCAAGTTATTAGAAGTGCGTATAATATTGATTCTAGAGAGTATTACGTATTTTCTATTTCTTTTTCTACTGCTGCTGGCAATACTAATTATAGTATTGCTAATGCAGCTAATGCGTATACTATTTCCCATGAGCATCAGATTATTTACTTTGATGTGTATTTTATGTTGGTTTATTAGCAGCACACAAACCCATGATTATAGTTTATTTGATGTGTGTATCGAGGGTATAGGCAGCCATACAGACTAGCAGATAATGACAGATTGAAACAGAGAGACTGACGTATTAATGACCCAAGAGACAGACAGAAAGACAGAAGATGCAAATAAGAAGACAGGTCGGAGACACAAAGATGGAAGAAAACAACCCGCATTCTTAAAAACAAGACATCAGACATTCAGGAAGGCTCAGCGGCAGACAGACAGACAACACAGAGTCATCAACGCAGACAGAGAGGCGCAGGAAGACAGGTAGCCCATTAGCAGATGAGAGTTTAGGCAATTTAGCAGCTGATGCAGGACTTTGTGTCCCCTGAGGAGAAGTGATTGGTGTGTGTGTGTGTGCACATGGGTGATGTGTGTGGCCATTCATTCATGTAGGCGTGTGTGCATATGTGTCTGTTCTACATGGGTACCACTATTACATTTGAAAAAAACAACAACACCAGGTTACCAGAGATAAGAGCCGTGTTCATATACATTCATTAAAATGAGGGGGTGTACTGCAGAGTTCGAATGGATGGGGGTGAGTTGGAGAACAGGCTATAGAGGTTAGGGGTGTGTGTGCATATGAGTTATAGATAACTCTAGTAATCCATCACCTAATTTACACCAACATGCACTTTTCCGCGCTGTCTGATGAGATCACCCCACCCTCCCCGAGTGTACATTGACACTGCTATCACTCAACATCAGTAAGAGAAAAAATGGACCACCTAAAAAAGGGAAAATAAATGAAAGGGATGATAATGGGGAGGAATTTTAAATGTATGCACATATTTATACATATATTAAGCACACACGCCTTTTTCTGTGTGTTTGTTACTGCGGTGCTTGGTTTGGTTCAGCTGCCTGTTCTACGATAAATTGGTTATTTTAGGTTTATTACTTTGTCTAGTAGCAAATAGTCATAAAATGCAGCTATTTATCAATATTTGAAGCAATCAGAGTAGTCTTTACTGCTATATTCATCTAAAAACCCCTCATTACTGCATGTGGTTTGGTTCGAAGTCAAGTCCAAAAATATACAGCCACAGGTATTTACAATGCACAACGCAGTGGGGGGGGGGTGTAAAATCTGGCACAAATCAGCGTGTTGTTGTTTGCGGTTGAACTAGTTTGTTTAGCTAATTCTAGCAGAAGGAGCACAAAGCCAAGTACCTTGAGCAATTTAAGAGGATGCGACTAAAAACAAACAACCCTGAGTGGGAAGGCATGCATGAGAAATGAAATGGAAGATAATCGCTGACAAGTATGAAAACCTGCAGGGAAATTGTCAGTGGCATTTATCAGCATGGATGCAAGTCAAACAGGAGAAACAGCAGCCACAAAAGACAGGAATGCCTTCTCAACAGACTGCAGCACTTAGACCTCAGCTCATGTCAAAACGCATCTTCTTTCTTTTTCCAGCTCGTGGGCTAGCCTCTAACCCCGTCGTCATGGTAATGCCCCGAGTAGTGGTAGTGACAGTGGGGGGAGGAAGCGGGCTGGGATTTGGTGGGGAGCAACTCCTGGTCATGCACACACACACACACACCAAGGCCAGAGGTCTAATTCTCAAAGAGCCATTCAATCCCTTGATCTGCTTTCTCTTTCTCCTCCTCTCGCCCCCTTCAATCCTATGTAACCCCGTTTTTGGGGAGATGGAGACCAGGATTATTGCATAGAGACCCTCAAATCCTCCTATCTCCTATTACACCCCCACATTCAGGCAGTTATAGTAGGTAATGTGTACGTAAGTGGCCAATATCACCTCTCACCAGGCTGTTATAATCCCTCTGTGCCCTCCAGCCTGATTTCCACTGTTACATTTCCAATGGTTCACACGGGTATATTAGTCTTTAACACGCATGTAAAATGATATGAGCATTAGAGGGAGCGCTGGTAACATTAGACTTTTTATATTTACCCTGCAGTTCTCCCTTAGCAAGGTGAGAGTGGCATTGAATCAAAGCTAATGAAACTGCTTTTGCAATGATGCAAAAACTAAGGCTTTGAAGCTTGAACAGTGAGTTCAGCCTGACGTCAACCTGAGTACGAGCCTCTGTAGTTTAACAAGCACACTTCCTACTAGAAATATTTAGAAATGTCCTTGACTGAATACTCAGGGATTTTTGTTAGATACTCTTATGGTAAATGTACTAAACTTAGATAGTGCTTTTCTACCTTAGCAGAAACAGAAACCTACGTTTGACTTTAAAATCATCAACATCATCTATGTAGCTAAGACATATACACACAACTAAGTGGCCTTAAGCTTTGTAAGGAATATATTCACATGATTTGGAGGCAATAGAAGCTGGTATATCTTTAGGGGAGACTCATCCTGGATCACTTCGACCTGCAAGGCAAGTGTCACATGACCAACGAAGAACGCCATGGTCGTAACTAGAGGCTAGTTTTAGTAGCATTGCTAGATGTCGACTTGTAAATGGTTGACAAAGAAGAAGCACCACTGTGCATTCAAAGGTAAATCATATAGTAGTGCTATAGTTGTACGTAGATGTGAAGGTATTTGCATTGTTTGAGTTGTAAATGTAAATGAAAGACGAAAGCTAAAGCATGACTAGGAACAAGCAGAGCACGTCCGAAAATACGACACCTATCATGAATATTAATTAACAGAAAATGATAGTCTCTATAATTTAAGTTAACTTATCATTTAAATTCCACTTTTCACAGAATTGTCTATATGATTTTCTAAAATGCCCTGAAAAAGATTTGAACAAACAAATATCAGATTATAAAAAGGACAGAGCTCATTGCATTATAATAATAACAACAGACGGACATCCTTTAACTCCCATTTAAATGTGTCCGTTGCAACATTCATAAAACAACAGCACTGAACCTACAGCTAGTGTGGTATATAAGATAAGGGCATAATAACAGCCCTCACGCAAACAGATTAGCTCGCTCATTACCGTCCAAGCAATGCATAGTAATCAGCAGACATAGTGTTTACCAGATACCACGTGTTCGTGCTTCAGATCATTGTAAAAGGTAAAAGCCCTTTTTAGAATAATCCTTCTCTTTTAAGGTGAAAAGGGCAGTCTGCTTGATTGTGGAACAG
This sequence comes from Gymnodraco acuticeps, assembly GCF_902827175.1. Taxonomy (NCBI): domain Eukaryota; kingdom Metazoa; phylum Chordata; class Actinopteri; order Perciformes; family Bathydraconidae; genus Gymnodraco; species Gymnodraco acuticeps. The sequence goes on from NW_022991628.1 coordinate 1,321,602, forward strand.
ATGCAGACTGACATTACCACATTATCTCATATGAAAGGTATACAAAATGAATGAAAGTAAATGTCACTGATTCCAGGGTAAGGAAATGGACAGAAATTAAATCAGGAATTTGTTGGGCTTAAACCACTTCAAAGTGTTGTAAGTAAGAACAGTGGTGTCGCAGATCCTTAGATAAAATGCTCTTTATATTGTTGCAGTATTATATCCACTATGTTTCACTGCAGTATTCACTTTAAACACATGGGACGGATATAAAAAAAATGAAAAACAGTGCTGATGTCTTACATGATCAGACAGTATCAGAGTAGTAGCGTCAGACAGAGAGAAAGTGACGACTGGTGGAGAGACAGGGAGAGAATATGAGACTGATAACAGCGACCTTCTACTGTCGTTAGGAATGAGTGTCTTCTACAGATACACACACAGATACACACACACACGGGCACTTACCCCTCGAGGGAGCGGGATGATGATATATACACACACAACAGAATTATATACTGTATATTCACACACGCACATATAGAGGACTGGTGTGCGCTGTCAGTCAGTGAGGTGTCAGAGATGAGACCCCCTTTATTAAGTGACAGCTGGTGGACAGGATACGACGTACAGCTACAGTCCCACTGAGGCTGCAGGAAGCACAGTGCCACTCTTTGTTAAAACTCTTTCTGCTATACATTACGGATTTCTCTTTTCTCATTTTCCCCCAAGTCCTCCGAGGTCATAGTCTATATTTCTCAACCGTAGTTTTCTCCATTGACTTCAATTCAAGAGACTTTATAAACATGAAGTGACAGCAAACATTGAAATATGAGACAATTCACTTAATTTCGTTCCTACATTATTGTTGATGGTTTAGCTGTGGCTCATGATTAAGAGTTCCCTTTTCCTCCCAAATAAGCATTTTCCTTTACTGCCCCATCATTGATTTATGTCCAAATAGAAAATGGATTTTGGGGAAATGTTGTCGTTAAATAAAAATGCACAGTGCAGAGGAGTCTGGAGTACTTTTCCAGACCTTCAAAGAACCTATAGTTCTCCGCAGGTACAACTTCAACCAATCAGAAGAAAGGACAGCTGCCCTCTTTTAATCCTGAGACACAACCCCGGGGAAAACAAAGTCCTTAACTCTCCTCTGCTCATAGAGCTTAATTGCACTGGCGATTGGAAGTGACCTTGATAAGCATAACAACATCTTGTTTATCCTTGTTTTAAATTATAGTAAGAAGACTGTTTGAAAAGTGATGGGGATATGACACTCGCAACTCCAGTGTGAAATAACACTCTTCTGTTGAAGTAAAAACTAAAGCGGATGCACTAAAAATGTCGGTTAGAATCATCCTTTGCACCGAACCCCCGTATGAGCCACAGCTTGCGGTACATCTCAGCACATAAGGTCATTTTGGGTAACAACCCTTCAGCTCCCTTCCCTTGTTGAAGCAATATTTTTGAAGTGTGAATGTACATAAAACATGTCTTTATGATGCTTCATCTATTGAACACAGCTCGCCCACTGTGCCCAGACATCATCAATAATGTTAGAAGGGAAAACATTGTTAACCCGATATGAATTTAGGCCACAACTATGAAAATAAAGTTGTGAAAAATGCCCTTTAATGGATTAATCTGCCTTCCTCGCTATGGACAGAACCCATCTTTCTCTCTCTGTGTCCCTCTGTGAGCACCATTCATATTTTAATGTATCTTCCTCTGTGATTCACTCAGTTTCCTGCTTTTTGTTTCTGGCTCAAAGACCCACTGGAGTGTTTCCTCTACTTCTCTCTCCCTCCCTCTCATCAACCTGGTGGGCAACATCTATCAGCACTTTGATGAAGGACCATTACTGAGAGTGGGACACAAGTGTGTGTGCAATATATTCATTTCTATCCACAATACGGTCATCCCTTGATTGTATTTATTTATTTTTTCATTTATGGTAAAAAGTTGTATACGGAGTGTTTGCACATGACAGCTCTGTCTTTGACGATGAAAAGGACAACTGAAAAAAGCAGCCTAGATATCACAGAAATGCAAACAGAGAACACACACACACACACACACACCCACACACACCACACCACACACACACACAACACCACACACACACACACACACACACACACACCACACACACACACACACACACACACACACACACACACACACACACACACACACACACACACACACACACACACACACACACACACACTAGGGGTTTCACAACTACCAATATTTACTAGTCGACGCGTTTTTCAAAATAGCAGTCGACTAGTCGTTACGTCATAATAAAGACACACAAAGAGAGGTGTACAACTGTATCTTATATTGGAACTCATACAGTTACATTAAACACTGCATTTTAAATTTGTGTTACATGGCTGAGTAAATAACAAACAGTAACTGGACTCGCCTAAATCGACAGCAAAAAACTCTGTTTACTGAAATGCCACGTAAATCCAGTGCGCAACAGCGCATTGCGCAACACTTTGCTCGCTGTCCTCCACGATAACGTCCACCTTTCCAGGTTTTTGGTTTGCGTTGAGGAACACCAACGCATCGACATGTGAGGGAAGGAGGCTTGACCGCTTTCGGGTGACAGCGTTGCCTGCCAGGGAAAAAACCCTCTCACTCGGGGTGCCTGTGGCTGGAATAGCCAGGTAGCTCCTCGAAAGCTTGGCTAAACGGGGGACGCGGTGCACGTTTTCTGCCCACCACTCCAGTGGGTTATCCATTGTGGGGATATGCAGTGTCCGCTGGCAGTAAACCCTAGCTCATCATCCGCATCACTGTTGACCCGTTTTTTCTTGCTGCTCGTCTGCCTCTGTCCTGTGCTGACGCCGGTCCGTTGCTCACTGGTGCTAGCATTACTGCTAGTGCTAGCTGTCGGCAGCGGGTGTCTCATCTTCAGATGGTTGCGCATAGCAGATGTATTTTTGTTGTACTTCAGTACAGCTGTACACAACTGACACTTCACTGTGGAGTTGGTTACATCTTTGTTGAAGTACTGCCATACATAAGAATGTAGGACGTGTTTTGAAGCATTTTGCAGCACCTCGTTTACCTCCATTTTTCACACGACTAGTCGACTAGGGCCTACAGCGCCGACTAGTGGTAAAGGTAGTCGACTAGTTGGTGAAACCCCTAACACACACACACACACACACACACACACACACACACACACACACACACACACACACACACACACACACACACACACACACACACACACACACACACACACACACACACACACACACACACACACACACACACACACACACACACACACACACACACACACACACACACACACACACACACACAAGATTTTAATGATGTTTGAGTGTTGAGTATGACTCATAACTGCTCGACTCTCCCTCGCCTCCTGACCCAAGATGTATCTGCTAAACAGGCCTATAGGCTACACACCATTTCACACACACACACACACGTTTGAAAATCTAAACATTTCCCCAAAGCATCCACACAAATGTCCTTTTTCCAGCACATGTACTCGCACTTCAAGTCACCGGTGTACACACAGGTAAAAATAGAAATGGTACCGATAACGTGTTTTTTAGAGAAAATCTGAGTGTTGATTACCCAGAGTGCCATACAGTCACTGATTAGAGATTACACAGATTAAATGAGATGTTTCTCTGGATGAAATTAGAAGCGTTGCTTGAACCTAATTTAATTGCAATTAGTTTAATACTTCTGCTAATGACACAGCAATGTAGCCACATAGCATTGGTGTCATTGGATACACAGTGTAACACATAGGCTCGTCCAATAACTAGAGAGCAGAGTGTACATGACGAGGGTTCTTAAATTAGCTGGTTAGTTTGAAGGACTAATTCAGCAAAATGTACTCAAGTTTGAATAGTTTTGGTCAATTTCACATGAGAAGTTTCTGGTCTTATTGTTTCTCTTTCCTCTCCTCAATGGTTTGAAATGGACTCAGCTATAAAATAAAATGGATGTTCAATAATTCTGAGCACCAATCAGAATCCATGGTGACAGTTTGTGAGTTACCCCCTAATCCCACCAGGAGCATCTGCGCTGCGGCGTTTTTAGCGATCGCGGCCACTCTAGTCAATGGGTGCTATTCCACCAGACCCGCTGCGCCGCGGCTCGAAGCGTCCCAGAAGCTCCTCGCCGCAAGGAATTTCTAAAATATAGGATGAATCCTATTTTTGACGCGGCGCAGCGCAGGCAGGAAGTGGAACGTTCATCCAACAACTGCGAGGCTGCACACACGACGCTCCGCTTCCGCAACGTTTTGAAACGCGCCTGGTGGGTTATGACGCAGGAGGAGGTCGCAGCGCGGCGCAGCCGCAGCCGGTGGGATCAGGGGGTTAGAGTGTTTCATTGATGCTTTTACTTTGATGCTGCTTCTTCAGCAGAGGCGGATTTAGGATTGTAGGAGATCCGGGGCTTAGCCCAGGAGTCGTTGAGTTGGGGGGGGTGCAGGGGTACAGTGCTATTTTTTATAAGTGGGGGGTGGACCGAACATCCTTTAGGGGGGTCGTCGCCTCTTCTTGGGGGGTCCGGGGGCATGCTCCCCCGGGAAGATTTGTTTTTAAATATTGAAGTTGAAAGCATCAATCTGGTGCACTTTGAGAGCAACATTAACCCTACCTTAATAACACCTTAAAGCGGACAAAAGGCACTGGAGAACACTCATTAACACCCTTTAATGAAGCAAACTAATGCCTTAACTCACTCAAATAGTCGTTTACTTATTAAGGTGAAACGAATGTGCGTAGAGTTTTAAAGGATGCGGATAGTCTCACCTTGATTCTGGCGCATTGCTTATCGTTTTATAGATCTATTCTCATCCACCATCTTTGTTTGTGACGTAAAGAGTGTAAGAGTCACGTTTCTGAATCGGACACTCTGAGTGGATGCAGTCAGAGCCAATCGGAGTCTGATTCAGAGGGTTGCCTGTCAGTTCTGTTGTTATGTGTACTGAAACGAGAGCCGGTATAATTCCACGCGTGAAAACAAAATACAAATTGGAATACGTTATTTTAGTGTCTTAAACGTAGACTGAGTTATGAAGGGTTAGGGTTACATCTTAGGATAATTTTTAGTCATGTTCTGTATATATACTAACATATAAGGGTATACTTAGTGTGGTTACTCCATGTTTACTAGCTATAACATTAACGTTACATCACTCTTTTTCACTTCTTACTCAGTCAGCCAGAGTGCAGATATCACCATTAGATTAACAAACCTGAAACATCATCCATTTCTTGACTGCTGGTGATGACATTGTTGTCAGCTGCTGATACTGCTGCTGCTGCAGCTTATGGCGCCGGCTGCGTCAATGACAATAACTTTCTAATATCCATAACTGTATAGGCTATTAGCTTAAAACTCGTCAGGCACTAGGAAGGATCACTTCTTCTTCAGGGCAGGCTACGCAGTACACAGGCTAATGTCCCACAGTGGCTGCCTCTCTGGTGGACTCCGGTACTGCACATTACTCCCGAGACGTTTTCAAAAAATTAAAATACATTTTTTTTTTTTTTTAAGTGAAACATCCGGGGCTTTTCAGAAAACATCCGGGGCTTGAGCCCAAGTAGCCACCCCCTAGCGCCGCCACTGTTCTTCAGTCATGCATACTTGAGATTTTAACCACCTAATCCCACCAGGAGCGTCTGCGCTGCGGCTGCGGCGTTTTTAGCGATCGCGGCCACTCTAGTCAATGGGTGCTATTCCATCAGACCGGCTGCGCCGCGGCTCGAAGCGTCCCAGAAGCTCCTCGCCGCAAGGAATTTCTAAAATATAGGATGAATCCTATTTTTGACGCGGCGCAGCGCAGCGCAGCACAGCGGGTCTGGTGGAATACTGCGAGGCTGCACACACGACGCTCCGCTTCCGCAACGTTTTGAAACGCGCCTGGTGGGTTATGACCATAGACTGTATATATAGGTTATGACGCGGGAGGAGGTCGCAGCGCGGCGCAGGCGCAGCGCAGACGCTTCCGGTGGGATCAGGGGGTGAGCCATGTTTTTTTACAGGCTTTATTTGCATCTCAAATTTGCACTGATTGTTGAGAAAAAGCTACTGAAATGGAAACTCCATGATTAAGAAAGAAAGCCTAATGACTGCATTTTAAGTGCCTGACTGTGGCAGAAGATGAAGAACCGTAGCAATTAAGGCTGAAATAACAATCAAATGTTGACATGCCTCTTTTTATAATTGTCTTTATTAATTTTCAGGAGTCTATATTCAGATTTGTATGTCTATCCTGTGAAATCATGAATCTCCACAATGTTCCACTTGATTATAAGCTAAGAGGAAAATCAGTTTTCAACTATAAAACCATAACATAAATATTTCGTTGTTCAGCTTTTTTTTAAATGAATGAGCAAATATGGACATAAACTGCAAGCAGCAATGCAATGCTAATATGCTAAGTCAAAAGCCAAAGGCTTTAAGTAACACTGGAAAAACAATCGTTTTATTTGATTACAATGTGCACATCTACCGCACAGAAAGGTGCTTGCTGCAGGGGGAGATATCGTAACAAAGTGCTTCACTGCTGTCAGGTTGTAATATACAAAGACTGTTGCAGTAAGAAGGGAAGGATAGATGTCAATTAAAGCAAAAATAAACATTAACCACAAATAAACACCAGATGCCACACACAAGCACGGATACTCATCCCTTACTGTTGACTCAGCAATGCCACACCTATAGATGCTGTTGCCATGGTAACTCCATACTCTGCATGCCCCAGCTGGTGTTTCCCTGAGGAGAAATGTATGGTGTGTGTGTGTGTGTGTGACAGGGAGAGGTTAATGTGCCCCATGTGTGCCTTGCTCTGTCATGTGCAGCGGTGTGTACTGAAGAGGAAAACATGGCTGGTTGGAAGCAGTTATCATGGTATCCCATTGTGTGTGTATGATCATATGTGTGCGCATGTGTGTATGATATTTTCTTATGGTTGTGCGTTATTATCCTAGTCATCAGTTTTGATTGGCCCAGCTGTGACCCCTGATTGAAGACCACACGATTAGACAAATAATTCAGCTTTCTTTAAAAAAACATTGCAGATAGACAAAACAGTGAATGAAATAAAACGACTTAAAATCAACTTTACTGCCAAGAATCTGCTGCCCAAAAATTAATCTCTATCCAAATGAATTAGAATCCGTTTGGACAACTATTGTTGTGGTTGTACTGAGTAAACAATTACCTCAGCAGCCCACTCCATCACACAGCTTTTTGCTATTTTCTTACAATGACTCATGCTTTAAATTCACACACATTACAGTGTGTGGCGAGCTGGGGTTCTGCCAACAGGGCTGAAAGGATTTAAGACAATGTTTAGTAGTCATGTTTCCAGCTGTTTTGTTCACTTAAGCATCACTCACCACAGGAACGTAGACAACGAATTAAAAAGAATTGGCAATAAATATGTACTCTTGGCTTTTTCAGCATCGCTGTGGAGTAATGTTGTGCATTGTGCTTTGGAAATGTCATAAACTGATAAACATGACACACACAAATACCTTTACACAATAACACATTAACAAAATAAAAGCAGGATAAAACCTTCTAAAAAAAGTGGTGGCTTAACTTAAAAAAACCTCTTTAAAATAGTTGATTTATTATTTTGTTAGGGACATGTGTGTGCATTCTACTTTACATTAAACAACGATGTAAAATAAATCCCTGCCACTGTTTTATAATCATATAGAAGCTGTTTGAAAACCCTTCACTTTCAAGATGTGTAGGACCCTGACTGACTGCATCGACCCCGTCCATCTTTGCTGGCTGAAGCTCAGAGTAATCAAAGAGTATTGCAGGCTTTGCTGTTCAATCTCTGCATTCCCGCCCCGCTTTTCTTTGCCTCTCACACTTCACCGCAGTGCAATTTATAGACCACTCCAATGGACACACACATTTGACTCATCGTATGGCTTTCCTTTACTCCGCTGCTTTATTTTCCATCGCTTGTCATCAGATTTGTTCCACCTACTACGCTTCAGGCAAACATGCAGACTTTTTCCTCCACTTCTAAGCTGCTTGTACTATTTTTTCCCCCTCTCATCTTCCCTGGAACAAGGGAACGTTTCCCCTTGTCTTCCTTTTTTCATTCCAGCACCCTAACTGATCAGTCTCTCATTTATTGCTCTCTTTTATAATATGTACCTTATTATCCTGCCAAATCACTCCATTACATTTTGTCTTTCTGTTCCTCCAACTCTCCTCTCTTGGAAGTTAATCATCTCAGTCTCTCCGCTGTGAGTTCATCGCTCCCTCCCTCCTGCTCCAAACCTGTCACCTCTCAACCACATATCACTCCCCTCTCCTGTGCACTTTCCCCTCCCCGATGCACCCTGCTGGCGTGGGTGTGTAGTTGTTTGTGTGTTTGTGAATGTGTTTTGATGAAAAAACAACAGCAGCAGGAGCATCACCTTGATCCATCAGTGAAACAGAGACAGAGAGAGAAGGAGAAGTGCATGAGAAGGCAGAGGAGAGAGAAGTATATGAAATAATGAACAAATAATTCAAAGCTTTAAATCAACGAGTCATTTAAGTTATGTCAATATTGTTTTGTTTAAAGATGATTAGGTTTTACGCACTTCTATACCCGTTTTATTCTGTACTATTCTATACTGTTTGATCCTTTGAATGCCCAATAAGGGCATATGTATACATTTCAATGCACATTCCTACTAAATAAGCTTGTTTTAGGTAAAGTGTACAAGTTATATGTTGTAACATCATATTTGGATTAGTCATTTAAAAAATGCTCATATCTGCCTTAATGAGAGCACATACATTCTGATTGGTCTACTTTGATTTGAACACTATTTCACTCTCAGTTTATAACATTTTCTTTTTCTTTTTAATTAAAACCAGGGCAGTTAGTGTCTATGACAACCGGGATCAGCTGGAAGATACTCTAGCAATTCACTCGGCTGAAAATACGGGTCTAACCTTTAATTTTGGCATCTCGGGGGAGAGCTTGTGATTGGTGGGGCAGATTGTATGGAAAATCCTGAATGTCAGTAAACTGGAAAGGTATTATTTAAAAAAAAAAACAGACCTCATTGTGACAATTATTCTAAATATAGTATACGTTAAATCAGCATCCAGTCACAGTGACAAACACTTTTGCGCAGCTTGGTCTCAATGTTCCTTTTAAGACACAATACAAACCACTCACACACACAATTACCCCTAAGGCCTCTGCCACTCGCTGTCATCCTCTCTGCTCTGGTCCTGACCATTAATGGCTAATTTTCAGGCTTTTTGGGACAAAAGGTCAGCACACTGATGGATGGAAGGTCTAAGGATTCATCAATACCAACCATACACTAGTAACACACCACACACACACACACACACACACAAACACACACACACACACACACACACACACACTCACACACACACACACACACAACACACACACACACACACACACCACCAACACACACACACAACCACACAACACACACACACACACACACACACACACACACACACAAACACACACCACACAACACACAACACCACACACCACACACACCACCACACACACACACACACACCACAAACACACACACAACACCACACACACACACACACACACACACACACACACACACACACCACACAACACACACACACACACCACACACAACACATAAATGTCTAGGTTGCAGACAATGTGCATGACTTTAAACATGTACACAGCTGACACACACACACACACACATATTCCATACTTGCCATTTAACCGCAAGCCAGTTACATTACCATCCATACTAGTACCATCTATCTTGACAGTGACAGGTGTGAAAGGGAAAAAACCACAGACCCACAATGCATTTCTCCATTGCATTTAAACAGGAAAGGGGCAAAAAGAAGGAAGCAGCAGATGAAGGATAGTCAGCAGAGAGGCTAAATGAGAGGAGGGGGTTGGTGAAGAGGATGAAGAGGGCCTTGATTGGAACAAATGAAAATGGTAGAAAATGCTTTAACAAAGGGGAATTGAATGCCTTCTTTTTAGTGGAACATGTAGGGGGGTCACTGTTTTGATAATAACTAACTAAAAGTGCAGAGTGTGGCTAGCTTAAATTAACAAAACATAAAATGTATGGCTTTTAAACTTATTAAAAGTATGCATTATATACTTTTGTAGTGCTTCTATCGCTCTTTGGCACAAGCTACAGCCTTGTTACCATAGATACACACACATATGGTGACACAGCATCTAATGAATTAATCAATGAGTGACAGCAGAGGATTAATCAGCTTTGCTTCCTGAAACACAGCCAACACTGTCACTTTCAGACAAACACAGCCACAGCTTTTGATGTTTTTATTATCATACACACATTAAATGGATTAGCCTCAACTTTAAACACAAACGGATGAAAACAGAGACCAAAACAAGACTCGCTCTGCATTTACTGTGAGTTAGAAAAAAGCCCAAAACGTCCTAATATCTGTCCGTTAAATATAAATCCAACATATAGCGCATATCTGGAAACCCATGATTCAAGCGCTTACATTATATGGAAGGTCACAGTGGGGAAGTGTATCATGAACAAGTCTATCTGCGCCTCGGTCACGGTGTCATCTGACCCCTTGCTGTGTACACACACACACACACACACACACACACACACACACACACACACACACACACACACACACACACACACACACACACACACACACACACACACACACACACACACATTCTGCAGAGTCACAGCACAAACAATGACCTATCGACTGGCCTTGGAACTTGACCCACAAACAAACCACATGCACAGGAAGTGATGATGATTGGACTGAGGGCAAACATAAAAAGGTAAACAAGGAAGGAAATGGAAGGAGAAAGATAAGGGCGGGGTTTGATATGGATATATAATGAGAAACAAATGAGGACAAGTTAGATCCCATATGTAGACCTCTGCTGCATATCAATCACTTTTACCTCCCTATTACCAAACACACACACTACCTTCCCCGCCAGCCCTGATCATGCAGACCGTTAGAAAGAAGAACGCCCTAGAGCTGCGATGCCATTGGCCGGCAATGATGTCATCTCTTCCTGGAGGTTGAGCGGCGAGCTTAACAATTGGCTGGCCGAGGCAGACAGTGGGAGAGAGCACCGCTGAGGTATCAATTCCATTCATACCCAGGCAGCTGTAGAGTGTGTGTGTGTGTGTGTGTGTACGTATGTGAGTGTGACCACTCCCCACAGAGGAGAGGCATACAGGCAGAGCTATTAGGGCCGTGTCCATCATTCAGACGCACAGACAGTACCTGCTGGGATGCTCCCTAATGGACGCTCTCTCTGGCGCACACACACACACACACACACACACACACACACATGAATTTCACTTAAATGCACACCATCAAATATGCAAGTAATCAAGCATGCACACACACACACTCTGATGGGGGTTGGGAGCGTTGAAATGGGTGTTGTCTCCATGTTGTTACTGGGCTGTTGTCATGGTGATGACGATGGAGCTTTTACTGCTAGCTGGGACTTTGCAATACAAAAAAAAACACTCTCTCTCACACATACACACACCTCTTTTCATTGATGCACACCTTTTGAGAGCAGCCTTGCCCTTGCAGCTGCTTTTAAGCAACAGAAAAAGACTTGAGTGTGTGTGTGAAGGTGTGACAGTAAACACTCCTATGGGACACACTAGTCGTTCCTCTAAGAGAAGCTCATGGGAAATTAGCCTGTGATAGCTTCTTACAAAGTGCTGCGCGTTCACTCTCCTCTCTCTCTGCCTTTCCTCCCTACATGTTTTACACTCCCCTCCCCCTCTTGCCACCCACACCTCCCGCTCCCCACCCTGCAAACACCCCTTTTTAGTGCATGATGTCACTTGCAGGCTTGTAATCGCCAGAATAGCTGTTATAGGAGTTCTTCCAAGACTTCACGTGTTAACATAAGATGCATGCCAACCCTGAATCCCACTTAAACATGGTGTAGTTGGGAGTTTATATGAACAATTCAATACAAAACTATAGATAGACTTAGGTCGAGACAGCACATACAGAAATCTATTTCACCATTTGTGATAATGCCATTTGAAAAAATAATTGCCTTGTTGGAAGATGTTATTTGCCTGTGCCTTGTCCTTTACTCTGTTATATCTGGGAACTTGTATTCCTCATTTCTTACATACAGGACACAGAATAACTAATATCCACTGTTTTAGACCTCCTATCCCTCTCCAACACCCTGATTATGCATATGCATGAGTTATATGTGATCTAGCACACGATCTGTGCGTCCACGCTGCATGAATTCTGTCTTATTAGAAGTGTAATCTAATTTGAATTGAATTACTTCCAACAAAGCTATCAGATTCCAGTCAATTAAGTCTGTTTAATCTCAAATCAGTATCTGGTTCACATTTACACCCTGACCTGCTTCATTAATAACTAATATATGTTATCAGTGTCTTCAACAATATATAACTCTATCTGCCAAATCTTTACATGTGAGACGGTGTGTTTAAAATTCTACTGCAGTGTGCTGAACAAACTGACTGAGAATGAGTATTTTTGATAATCAATTAAACTGTTTAAAAAAATACAATTGAGAATTCTTCGACACCTTTTGGCCTCAACAATGCATCAAATCTGAAGACCCATGCGTTAATGTGTAGGCATGTTCACATTTATGAGTGATGGTGTGTGTGAGAGCTTTACTGCCATTCTCAGCTGCTCTCTGCAAATCACCCAGAGAGCTCTAACAGCCTCCAGTCTTTTCTTAAAGGGAAAATGATGCATTAGAAACTCCGCAGAGGTCCAGGGCCTTCTGTAACTCAAACACACTACTCCCAGTGGGATATATTAGATAGTAGAACAGAGAGACATACCGTCTAGGAAAGCTGGGAAATCTTAACCTAAAGAATAACAATCTCCCTGGGAAAACGCACTCTTCATTGAACGGTTAGCCTACGTAGAAACATTTTAAATTCCCTTTATTCAAGTAACATGACGAAATCAACACTACGCCATCATCATAGCGTTTAAGCAGGTGCTATATCTCCACAATGCATCCTTTATGTATAATTTCAAACCAGAAGGCCCTACTTTTTGTCACCAACAATGGGCATTTAAAGCACCAGAGCACAACTCCCCGGCTAATTGTTTCATTTTGGAGAGCTGAGCCTTTAAAGCTGCGCCCGTCTTTGATCCTATGGCCTCTGCTTTCTCCGAGGTCAGGTAAGGTCAGATGTGAGGAGAGCAAACAATTGCCAACCTCCTGCTCCAAATCCCTCCACTATGCCACACTCCCTGTCAGCTGCGACGCTCCCAGCATATGTGAGCGCGGCGTGTCTGAGTCTGGATCCACAGGAATGTGTGACACACACACACAGCTTAGCCACTGTGTCTGCATTACACCCAGTGCTTCCATTGAATCGTTGTAACTGGGACAATGTAACTGTCCGCTGCACTCCCGCAGTGTTAAACCCCCCAGCAAATCACACACACACACACACACACACACACACACACACACACACACACACATCACACACACACACCACACACACACACACACACACAACACACACACCACACACACAACACACACAACACACACACACCACACACACACCACACACACACACACACACACACACACACACACACACCACACACACCACACACACCACAACACACACACACACAGACACACACACACACACACACTTCAGGCCTGTTGTGGTAGGGCTGTGCAATTATGGCAAAAAACGTAATCATGATTATTTTGGTCAATAAGTGATATCACGATTATTAAAAACGAATATCCATTTATTTTGAAAACATCAATTTATTGAAAAAAAAAAATGTGAACAATATGTTTTTAACGGTTGATTACCCTGAACTTTAAGTATAATTCAACTGAAAAACCAATAAAAAAATATAAAAAAATCATATTAGTTTTATTTCGATTACGTTCTTTCCGTAATCGTTGCAAGCCAAAATCGTAATCGAGATTAAAATACGATGAATTGCACAGCCCTACTGTGTGGCAGTTCTGAAGGTTTGCTTGCAAAACTAACAGACTTCATTAGGATGTGGGAATGGATGTAGAAGTAAGATGGGGTGAAAAGCAAGAGAGACTGATAAGAAAAGCGGAAAGGAGAATATTATTTCTGGATCTATCGGAGCAAAATGGATTAAATACATAAACTATGCTATTGGACGAAGCCATCAACCTACACTCAATGCGAAATAACCTTCATGTTTGCAGTTAGATCGCCTATAGATCCTTTCTATTCATCTAAAGGAGCGTCTCTACACTATGCTGCATTCATACCTTCATTCAAGTGAAGGAACAATCATTCTTACATTAGAGGCATCAACAGAAACATTGACGAATGTAATTATGATTAAAGGGTCGCAGTAAGGAATGTAAATGTTTGAGTCCATATAGAAGCAGAATCAATGTAAGGTGATGACGCAAAATGTAAATATTCACCAAAGTAATTACATTAGATTCACTTTCAATGTTAAGAGAGGAGAAGATAATTATAACGCAGAGGGGCATTTCCATCTCTAACCTGGAGGCAGGTATTATGTTAAAATCATCTCTCCTTCAGCAGCCTGTTTAAATGCAGAGCAGCTCTCGCCATACGTTCCCTTGCTTTTGCTATTCTACTTTAATGCTTTCTTCTATCATGTCAAGAGAGAGAGCAGATGATTACATGAAGCACTGAGCTGGAAACCTCTGGGATTCTGGCCTGCAGCTAAAAGTCATGATATGAAGAGACCATTTTTGCATTTTCACTTGTTTAAACGGTAAGCACATAATGCACCCAACCATAGACTGCCTGAAGACATATTCCTACTAGAAAGCCTGGCCACATTTAATTTAAATTACAGTATTTAGGACTCATGTCTTCACCTTATTGCTCTTTGTTCTGACGGCTGATCTCATTTAGCACTGCGCTTTTATTATGTACTTGCAAACAAGTTTACATTATTTGATAAGAAGCTTAGTGAACCATGTGTCAACACATCTGTTAATCCACATTTGATCTTTTGAAGGAATCACTGAACTCTTTCTACCTTTAGAGTAAGCTTCCTATTAGTGACCTGCAGTGGAAATGGCATTGAAACTCCTAGTACTCCTCTGACCTTCCAGGCTAAGACGAAGATTAAACGAGAGCCTGAGCATGATGTATCAGAGACAAAGCAAAGCTAAAGAATAAGATAGAAGTGGACCCTTTAGTAAGCATATTGAACACTTCCTGCCTTAAAGTAAGAGCCTTCAAGCGAAGACAGTATAAGCCTTCTGTTCGGCTTTTACTGTAAAGCAGCTGCTGATGTTTTTGAGTCACAGCCAGAAATCACTATAGGTTAGTTTCTGCAGGTTTTAAATGACATCTTCTTATCCTTTAAGATACTTCAAAGACAAGAGCCTTTTCTTCAAAATCTAACAGTTTAACAGTTTTCTGACTGCACCTACTTTCACGTTTTCTTGACAAGCAACATCTTATGATGGCGAAATAATCACAGAAGCAAAGATGAGAGTAGCAGAAATGTTTTATAACGCTACAAAAAGGCATCAAAAAAGACCTTGACTTTGTTGGTTGGGGTTGTAAACGCTTGCACATATGCTGGTTTCTTTTGAACATTAACTCATTATTTCGCTCACAAGTAAACAAGCTTTAACCTCAAAGGTTGCAGATTAGAAAGCGCTCAAATAAAATGTGTGTGTACATATTTGAGGGCAGAAACGATGTTGTCCTTGTGATACAAACACACACACATGTTTAAAGTAGTGTATCCAAGGAATTGTTGATCA
Organism: Gymnodraco acuticeps; assembly: GCF_902827175.1. Taxonomy (NCBI): domain Eukaryota; kingdom Metazoa; phylum Chordata; class Actinopteri; order Perciformes; family Bathydraconidae; genus Gymnodraco; species Gymnodraco acuticeps. Next base: position 1,337,449 of record NW_022991628.1, read on the forward strand.
ATTACGCGGGTCCAAACTAATCCTTCTCTTGAGCCGATTCAACAAACAAACCAAATAAGTGCTAAGAACCAAGAAATGTGAATGAAGAACAATTTCACAGAATGGTCTGGAGATTTAAACGCACACAACGTCACACACACACACAAATGAAACACACACACACAAATGAAACACACACACACAAGCTAATTACTGCCAAAAACATCACAGTGCTCTAATGAGGATATTGGACTCTGGAAGAAGGCAATTTAAGCACACATACACACACACAGCTGCCCTTCACACTATGAGCCTGAGGGTGTGACAGGCAAG